>NW_027211864.1:300000-584249 GCF_036971445.1 Narcine bancroftii | reverse complement strand
CCAGAAGGGGGAGGGGGCCCCAGAAGGGGGAGGGGGCCCCAGAAGGGGGAGGGGGCCCCAGAAGGGGGAGGGGGCCCCAGAAGGGGGAGGGGGCCCCAGAAGGGGGAGGGGGCCCCAGATGGGGGAGGGGGCCCCAGATGGGGGAGGGGGCCCCAGAAGGGGGAGGGGGCCCCAGAAGGGGGAGGGGGCCCCAGAAGGGGGAGGGGGCCCCAGAAGGGGGAGGGGGCCCCAGAAGGGGGAGGGGGCCCCAGAAGGGGGAGGGGGCCCCAGAAGGGGGAGGGGGCCCCAGAAGGGGGAGGGGGCCCCAGAAGGGGGAGGGGGCCCCAGAAGGGGGAGGGGGCCCCAGAAGGGGGAGGGGGCCCCAGAAGGGGGAGGGGGCCCCAGAAGGGGGAGGGGGCCCCAGAAGGGGGAGGGGGCCCCAGAAGGGGGAGGGGGCCCCAGAAGGGGGAGGGGGCCCCAGAAGGGGGAGGGGGCCCCAGAAGGGGGAGGGGGCCCCAGAAGGGGGAGGGGGCCCCAGAAGGGGGAGGGGGCCCCAGAAGGCTGAGGGGGGCGGGGGACCCAGATGGCTGAGGGAGATCCAGAAGCCTGAAGGTGGGGTTGGGAACCCGCGTGGTTGAGGGGATCCGTGTGGTTGAGGGGATCGGGGAACTGCGAGTGTGAGCGGGACCCGTGAGGGTGAGGGAGTCCCGGACCCATGGATGGGAATGAGCAGGAAGGGGTGCTGGTCAGTGGGACGAGAAGATCAGTTCACCACAGACTGAAAGCTTTCAGTTCTGTAATGAGACGTCATTAACTATGACACCGACAGCCCAACCCTCTTTCTCCCAGTTTCACTGCAGACATTGGAAGACGGTCCTGTTTAAAATAATCCAAATACCCCTGGGCGCGGACCCGCCGAAGCCACACATTAGTTCCTGCATCTCAGGTGGTGAAGTCTTCAGATTTTTCTTTAAAATATTGTTTACATTGTAAAACAATTTGGAAAGTGCATTAACATATATTGTAATGTTCAATTTAAAAGGAAAAACTAATGGAAAAATCTTAATTCAAACACCTAGCACTAAGCAAGGTTCAAAAAAAACACACAGGAATAAAGTGCCAGCATCCTGGAGATGGATTTCACAGTGACTAAGGACAAGATTTGTTCTTGTCTCTAGCTGTGCACACACGAGGATGAGAGCAGTGTTTGAGATGCTCTAGCCAGAAAGAATTCCGATCCATATCCCCACGGTTTTATTCCTCGGGCTGACGGCAAGGTTCAGACTGAAATAGCAGAGGATGAGAATCCAGGCAAAAGGACAGAAGCCCAGACCAAGCAACAATTTGAGCAGAAGGATTTAGTTCCACCGGTAGAGAGAGAGAGAGAGAGAGAGAGTGGAAGGATACTGTCAGAATGCCCATAGGATTTAACCTGTTTAAAAGCAGGTGGCACAAATCTGTGCAGAGGTGCACAATTTAAAGGCGATTGCAGATGTTTGATTGGGAAGCTGCAGGAATTCAGCCCATCAGAATGAAGTAAATGCAATATCCAGAGAGAGAAACCTTGGGCTTTTCTCTGGAGTGATGCAGGAAGCTCATAGAGTGAATGGATTTGAGGCAGAGCTTGGTGGAGGAGCAGGCAGTGCTGAGGAAACACAAGGCTGCTGAAGGACTTGTAGAAAGAGAACGTGCAGAAAGCTGCGGGTGCATGGAGCGCATGGCCGGGCAGGATGGTGGAGTCTGGAATAATAGGGACTTTTAACATTTAGACAGGCACATTGATGCAAGAAAAATAGTGGGTTTACGGGTGTGAGGCGTGAAAGGTTCAGTTTGTAGTAGGTTTGATCAGTTGTCTTGTGACACCAATACCCCTGAACAAACATCTCTACAAAAGCATGGACACCGCCCAGAACATCTCAGGTAAAAACACTCCACCATTGAGAACATTTGCAGGGAACGCTGCTGTCAGAGAGCAGCAGCAATCAACGATCCACTTCACCCGCTCTGTTCTCACTGCTCCCATCAGGAAAGAGGTATAGCCAGGTTCAGGAACAGCTGCTACTCCTTCACCACGAGACTCAACACACATTCAGGGACTCATTTAAAGACTCTCCCTTTTGCACTTTGAATTTTTTCTCTCTCTATTGCAGTTTGTTTTCATTTCCACATTTTCAGAGACTTCAAGTAGATGAGTCCAGTTGGGGAAACTTGGTTTTGGTCTATATAATGGTTACTTTTATCCCCTTTTATTGTTCATTTATATTAGTGTCTGGGCCCCTATGTGGTCCAGGTACAGCTGACAGACCTTTACCAAAGGGTCACGTTTATGTGATTTTTTTTTTCCCGTAGGTAACAACAGTTTATTTCCACAGCCCAGCGTGCTATCGGACATCCAGTTGATCGTGATACATCTTTTCGCGAAGGCCAGTGCTATTTTTATAAATGAGCTGAGATATTTGGTCAAGTTGGCGCTTGTTTCCATGAAGATATTGCTCCAGGTCTCACGTGGAGGCCACTCCTGTGATCGTGGTTAATTTTTCTGCGCTTTCTTGCCAAAATGGCCTCACTTTCACGCACAACCACGTACAAAAGTTTAATGAAGCTCATCATCCCATTGGCCTTCATTTCGGTTGAAGCACTGCATGCAGATTTTACAAAGCCGTCTGAAACCCTTTTTCCACGGGAATCCCAGTTCATTGGCCATGCAGTGTCTCAGGTTAGGAAGCCCTTGGTGCCATTTCCACTGGGACACAAGATTGCTTTTCCACTGAACACAACTCATCGCCAGGGAGCGGAGTGTTCTGCCTTCGACTGGAAACAGGTGATTCTCTGCTGTCTCTGTTCCACTGGTTTTACCATCAGGCCGACATCGGCAAACGCCGAGGATGTGAGTAGGGGTAGTGGTGGCGTGAAATGACTTCATTTGACACTGGCATTTGGACAGTGTCCCTTTTCCACTGGACCCTGTCCCAGTAAATTCCCAGGATTGGCCATGAGGGGCTGTACTTTTGAAGTTGAAACACTTTGCAGAGCAAAGTCTTGGAATTTAATTTCTTCAACTATGTTCGCTATTCTGGCGCTCCATCCTGTAGGATGTAGATGGTTCCTTTCATAGCACCTGAATCAATCCCTGACTAATCACAGAGCACTTCTGGTGTAGGGATTGCTTCAAGTGGAATTTGAGTTTGGGAGCATTTTGAAAACCACAGGTCTAAGTTATAGGGAAAGGTTAAGCAAGATTTTTATTCTGCGGAGCATAAAAGGTTGAGGTTGGATTGGGTTGAGGTATTTAAAATTATTGGGGTATCGATTGGACGTGGGTTGAGAGAAAGGGGCAGAAGTTTCGAGGAAATGTGAGGGGGTGTGTGGAATGGACTTGCAGATGAAGTGGAGGAGGCAGGCTCAATATTAGCACTTAAGGAGAAGTTGGATATGTATTTGGACAGGAAAGGAATGGAGGGTCAAGGTGCGAGTGTAGGTCAATGGGATGAGGTAGGACAAAGTGTTCGGCGTGGACTCGAAGGGCCAAGTTGGCCTATTTCGATGCTGTAATGGTTAGAGAGGTAAAACGTGTATGTGAACATTTTGGGTCCAATGACCATAGATTAGTTTCCAATCAATTATGGATAAGAGTGGGGTCTGCTGCAACAGCACCACTCAATCAATGCACCGGACACAGTTAATCAGGAAAGATGTTTATTCAGACTTGTTCCTCTCTTAGGTCTCTTGCCCACGACCTTACCAGAGAGAGGGGGATCTTTTTCTCTTCTATCCATTAGTGACTGGTGTCGCCCTCTATTCTGCTAATATTTCAAAACAGCACTGAGCCCACGTTAAATGTTCCACTTGAAACTCAAACATGTTACAGACTAAACCAAGCCAGTCATCTTTGCTAAAATTAATGATGAGGGAGAAAATGAAGGGAATAGAAAGCAAGGGAGTAACAGGGAGAGGATGCAGAAAATAATGCAGGCTGAATGAGAGGGGAAAGAAATCAGGCTTCAGATGATTAAGGAAGACGAGGCGAAAGAAGGAGACCCTAGGACACTGCCACCCTATGTTGAGAATGAGGACTCAAAAGATTCCTTGTGGGCAAGGCTATCTGCATGTGCTCCCCAGCAGGCACCGTGACCAGTCCTGCATCTCGCTTGGTTCAATAAAAGGTGGTTTCAGACTTGGCTCTGACGTAAACAATTTGCTCATTTTCAAACCAACTTTCCTCCCTCCAACATTGACGTCCGTGACACTGTGCACGAGTGAGGAAGATGGGGTGAAAGATCTTGAACTGAAAGTTACCTGCAGTAATTGGAAACTTGCCTTCCAGAGAGCTTCAATCATGTGAATGTTTCACCAGTTGTTGGACTTTACCAGCGATGAAACAGCGTCCCACTCCCACAGTGTTTCCTGTTACTAACTTGGACAGGAGTAAAAAAATGATTCACACAAAGAATTATAAACCAGGGGAAAGATATACTCTGAAAACAACAAGAAATGTTGTTCATAGCCCACTGTGCTCCCGACAGAAGTTAAAATCCAATGGGCTTCATGAACTATATCAGATCAACTCAAAACACATACGGAACTTAGCCCCAGATTATTCCCCCGCCCCCCCATCCTATTAAATGTTGAATCCTGTTATGTGAAGAAGGAGTTGCCTGGAATGTTAGCCCATCCCAGAAAGCTCACCAGACTTGGACTGCAGATCAACACTTAAGGATGACCAGCCGCAGCTTAATTTAATGCAATGCTTATTTCCCAACCCCCACCCCCCCCCCCCAGCAAAAATCTTCAGCATTGCTTCATTGAAACTGGTCTAATTCCAAATAAGATCAGCAATGTCTTTTGGACCGAGTACAAAAGAGAGAGAGCTGAGGTACCTTCGAAACCCAGAACCAAATACATGCAACATTCAGTGGCAGCTCTCCTTGCATCTAATCAAGCACTTTTGAGCCACTATGAACTGTTCCCCAAGAGAATTCATCCAACCATCCATGAGTGCATTCCTGTCAACTCGAAAGCCGAGAGGGGATTTGGTAGAGTATTTAAAATTACAAGAAGGATGGATAGAGTTGATGTGGATAGGCAATTCCATTGCAAGTGGGAGAGATTGAAACAAGAGGTCTTGAGTTAAGAGGCAAAAGTTTTGAAGTAACGTGAGGGGGAACTTCTTGACTCAATGGTGGCTGAGTGGAGTGAGCTTCCGGGAGAAATAGTGAAAGCAGGGTCCATTTTGTCATTTAAGAGAAAATTGGAGGGGTGGGGAATGCAGAGAGGTGGTACTGGAGGAGAGTATTTAGTTCAGAGCAGACGAGAAGGGCCAAATGAGCTGTTTCTGTGCTGTAATTGTTCTAGGGGTAAAATGTGTGGCAGTAACTTGGAAGCTCAACATGAACCTTCCGACTCCTAAAATCAAGAAATTTAAGATGTTAGATTTTATTTGAAAGGTTTGGTAAATTTTTATAAATACTATCCAGATGTTCTTTTTTTCTTTACATCAGGAAAAATTAAATGAAATGGTTCTTGCAGTCAAGAGCAAGAGAATTCCTCCAATCCAGCCCTTGCCCACAAACACCCCCCCCCCCCCCCATTCTGGGATGAACCCATCAGCAGCGTCCACTTCAGAGACAAACCTCAGGCACAAGCATCCCAAAACCATCATCCCAAGACAAGGGGTTAATTTTTTTAATCACTATGCATTCATTTGATGTTATTTCAAATAAAAAATCAGTTTTTAATGCATATGTGAAATTAAATAATTAAAAAAAAAATAAGATGAATGAAGAATTATTTCAGGAATTATCAATCATCCACTACTCCCATTAACCCAGACACCAGTACTGAATGAAAAACTAAACTGGCCAGATTGACTGAGTAAACACAGCTAAAATTGGCCAAAAGGTGCTGATGCCATCATTGATTTAAATGCAAGAGACACTAAGGACTGCATTGGGACAGAGATGGTCCATGGACAGCCAATACGGACGCCTTGGGGAACAAAGCCCGCACTGCTAGTTGGGATGAATTAGATTATGACATAAGCAAATATTAGATACCCCCCCCCCCCCACAGAGAGACCCAGCCTTGATTTTCATTTTTTATATTGATAGAGAGATCCCAGACCTGACCAAATGAACCGAGACCCCACTGCATGTTATCAGTTAAAGGCAACGTATTCCTCTCTAATGGAACTTTTACTACCTCTATTACAGGAAACATCCTCCCTGCCTCATTTGCCATTGGAACGTTAGGCCCGCTTGTCGTCACAGGGCCAGAAAACGCTTGAGTCAGAATACTGATCATTGTTCGAGGAGTGACGAAGGAATTTGTGAGCACGATAAGAATCCTGTTTCCCTCTGGTCTGAGATTGGATGGAGAGTCCTCAGCTCCACATCCCTGCAACACATTCCCGTTCACCAACAACTGCCTCACACTCCTATTCACCCCACCAGCTCTGTGCATGCCCCCTCATTCACCTGCGATTTCCCCCCCCCACAAACCCCTGTTAACCTGCCACCTCCACTGAAGTGTGGGTGAACACACAAACCCCTTACAGACGGGGCCAGATTTGATCCAGAGTCATTGACTTAACAGGACCATAACACCACCTGTGGCATAAATATTCCCAAACCAATGCTCTAGGGCACTGGGAGAGCAAACAGCTCAAATTCTGCATTTGAGAAGTTTGAACTGCTGCACAACCATCAGGATCAAAGAACTTCCCACTCCGCTTCGCTATCTTAGACTTACTCCTTTTGGATTTGATATTGCACTTGTTTTAATTAGTTTGCCACGGTTGCCATTTGCATCTCCTAGAGCCTTTCCTCCACTTTGGAATAAATTTGTCCTGAATCCTGTGGAAAATGTCCAAAAACACCTGCCATTTTTCCCGAGTTGTCCTCCCAGCTAGTGTATCTTTCCATTTTATTTTGGCTAGATCCTCCCTCATAGCTGCATAATCCCCTTTATTTAACTGCAGTACAGATGCTTCTGACTTCCTTTCTTTTTCCCTTTCTAATTGCAGCTCAAAAGTAACCATACCATGCTCACTATTCCCTAATGGCTCTCACTTATTAACTCTGCGTTGCTGCACAGCACCAAGTCCAGAATCGACTTCCCCATGGTATGTTCCTCCACTAGCTGCTCCAAGAAAGTATCTCGTAGACATTCAATAAACTCACTCTTGTGTTCCTGCCCCCGTCTGATTATCCCAGTCCACCTTCATGTTGAAGTCCCCCATAACTACTGTATTGCTACCACTTTGACATGCCACTCTTAATTCCTGATTTATACTTCTACTGATATCTGAGTTAATTTTCGGAGGCCTGTAAATGACCCCCATTATGGTCTCATGCCTTTACAATTTCTTAATTCTATCCAAACAGACTCTACCCACCTGTTTCAATGTCTTTCCTTTCAAATGCCTGAATTTCATTTCTTACCAACAGAGCTACCCCACCTCCTCTTCCTAACTTTCTGTCTTTTCTATAGGACTGTCTTGGGTAAACTTGTACCTTTCACTTTGTTCGTTTTAGATTGGTCACAGTGTTTGAGCTACCGAAAGAAAATAGAGACACACACCGAGAGCAGTTCAGTCTACACAAATGTTTATTCCAAATATAAAGCAGGTTTCAAACTACAATATGCAAGCCTGCCTAATCATACTTAACAACGCCTGGACTGGTCCCAACTGCCGAAGCGAGGCAATGACGGCACACTTGTAGTAGGCTGCCGGGGCGCCGGTAGCAGCTCCTTCACCTCCCCCGACCGGGACGTTGCTCGGACTCTAGCTGTTCTTCCTTCTTGACAAGGGATGTTCCCATCCCTCGGAGAGTCTAAACTTCAGCAGCAGGACCACAGACTTTTATACCCCAAAAACAATTAATCATGCACCCACTCCCTCTAACATTTGTCAGTCAAAATCAAAGCTGAGCATACTATTCTACAATTTAGAAGATGAATTATTATGGAGCAGGATGCTATGATATCCTGGTTTATCTCGTAGATACAAAGACTTATTGAAACTTTTAAGGCTTTAGCAATACCGTGCCATCCTGTATTTAGGAAAGAACAATTAATCATGCACCCACTCCCTCTAACATTTGTCAGTCAAAATCAAAGCTGAGCATACTATTCTACAATTTAGAAGATTGATTATTATGGAACCAGGATGCTATGATTTCCTGGTTTATCTCGTAGATACAAGGACTCATTACAACTTCTTGAGCAAGACACGTTGTGACCAATACGTCAATTTCAGAGTGTCGTACTTGACAACTGCTTTCCCTGGGCCTCACGGTGGAATTCCATTTCAAAGTGTATCTTCAGATAAATCCCCATGGCTGAGTTTAATTACATCTGCTAATTCTGAAAGTAAGGTGACCTGAGTGTGGCCCCAGTGTTGTCAGTTTCACATAAGCAAGGAAGCATCTGAGCACATGGTTTTAACCCTCCATTACAAGGACGTGTACCCGGGAACATTGATTTCCCAATCCCGCCTTTCCCGCAGCCATGTCTCCGTAACTCCGACAACGTCATAACCTCCCATTGCCATTCGCGCCTCAAGCTCATCCCTTTTATTCCTTACACTCAGTGCATTCATACACAATACCTTGATACCATATCTCCTTTCTCCCTCCATCTTTGTTCTCGATGCACTTGCCCCTACTCTCCTATCACTTTTAGTTCCCTTTTTCCTTACTGTTTCACTGTCTAACAGAACCACTTCTATATTCACAGTCCTATCTGCTTCCCTATCAGTCCTGTTCCCTTCCCCCTGCCAAATTCGTTTTAAATTTGAAGGTGGATTCCCATGGAGATAGAAGGCTTTGGGTACGCTGGCCTTTATAAATCATAGCATGGAATATAGGATCTGGGGAGGTGATGTTCAGAGTGTTGGAGAGGCCAAGTTTGGAGTATTGTATGCCTTTCTGGTCCCCAAATTATAGGAAGGATATCAATAAGGTAGAGAGAGTGCAAAGAAGTTTGACGAAAATGTTGCCTGGATTGCAGTATTTTGGATACGTAGAAAGATTGAGTAGACTGGGACTTCATTCATTGGAGCGTAGAGGGTTGAGCGGGGATTTGATAGAGGTATTTAAAATTATCAAGGGAATAGATAGAGTAGCTGTGAATAGGCTCTTTCCCCAAAGGGGAGCGGAGATTGGAACAAGGGGTCAAAAGTTAAGTGGCAAAACTTGAGAAGTAATACAAGAGGATGCTTCTTCACTCAGAGTGGTGGCTGAGTGGAATGATCTACTGGAAGAAGTTGCGCCAGGGTCAATTCTGTCATTTAAGATGAGGTTATACGAGTACATGGATGCGAGGGGGTGGGGGGGGTTATGGTCAAGGGAAGTAGGTAGGTGGAACTCGTGGAGTTTCACGTAAATCGGTGCTTTAGGTGCCATGAGCAAGTTGGCTCTTTCTTGCACTCAACTTGATTACGTGAAACCTTTCTGGGATAGAATCAAGGAACTTATTAAAATTTAAACTTTCACTTGATCCTAAGGTATTTTTATTGGGTTATATGAAGAAATTGAGTTTAGAATTAAAATTAGATGAGTCTCAAATTGCTCTTTGAGATTGGCTTTAGCTGGGGCTAGAAAATGATGGCATTCAGAAAGGAGGTCTTGTATTCCATTAGAAAAGATAACGTATAATACAAGCCTCGTCTACCAGTGGAAATATTAAACAGGCAGAATACTATTCATAGTCTGAAAATGAGAGGTTATCCATATAAAAGAGATCAGGAAGAACTTCTTTAGCCAGAGGATCGTGGATGTGTGGAACTCACTGCGGCATACAGCAGTGGAAGCCAGATCGCTGGGAGTATTTTAAAAAGAACGACAAATATCTCATTAGTGAGGGCATCAAGGGATTATGGGGGAAAGGCCAAAAATGAGAACTAGTGTAGAGTAGCTTAGTAAGATTTATGGAACAGTCTCGATGGGCCTAGTGGCCTGGTTCTGTTCCCTTGTCTGTGATCACTAATGGAGTTACTTCAGAAATGTACAGAAAAAAAGCTCCTAAATTAGAAATTCATAAATCAAGATTAAAATGGGAATCTGATTTGAAAGTTAAAATATGAAAATGATTAAGTACAACTAAAATTATTAATGTCAGGTCGAGACTGGTACAATATAATCTTTTTTACATCGATTATACTTGACACCCAATTAAAATAAATTTAATTTGACATTATCAGATTTGTCTTGCATGTAATAAAGTAGGTTCTTTTTGTGTGGATAAATGTGAGGTGAACCACTTTGGAGGCAAGAACAGGAAAGAGGACTATTACCTCAACGGTATCTGTTCAGGAAATGCAGAGAGACTTGGGTGTTGCTGTGCATCAGTCGTTGAAAGTGGGTGTGCAGGTCCAACAGGCGGTGAGGAAGGCATTCATAGCAATAGGATTTGAGTACAGAGATCCTGCTGCAGCCGTACACGGCCTTGGTGAGACCACACCTGGAGTACTGCGTGCCATTTTGGCCTCTTTAATCCGAGGAAGGACATCCTCGCCGTGGAGTGGGTGCAGAGAAGATTCACTAGACTGATACCAGGGATGGAAGGACTTGCAGATGAAGAAAGGTTGGATAGACTAGGCTTGTATTCTCTGGAATTTAGGAAATTGAAGGGGGATCTTATAGAAACAAAATTCTAAAGGGTTTAGACAGACTAGATGCGGGTAGGTTGTTTGCAATGCTGGGAAATACAGAACCAGGGGTTACAGTTTAAGGATAACCATACTATAACCATATAACCATTTACGGAGCGGAAACAGGCCATGTTGGCCTTTCGAGTCCGCACCAGTTCACTGATTTTATGCGCCCTCTTCAGGCATTGGGGGAAGGTTTTCAGGACCGAGATGAGGAAAGATTTCTTCTCTTGGAGGATGATGGATCTATGGAATTCTTTGCTACAGAAAGTAGTTGAGGCTGGTTCCTTGTCAATGTTCAAGAGTAGGTTAGAATTGGCCCTTGTGGCTAAGGGGATCAGGAGGTATGGAGAGAAGGCAGGAACTGGGTACTGATCAGCCATGATCGTATTGAATGGCAGGGTAGGTTTGAAGGGCCAAATGGCCGAATCCTGCACCTATTTTTCTATGTTTATATATTCTACTTGGGTTTGTCCAAAATATATACATTTTGGTCCAAAATTAAAATTTTGAACACTCCCAATGGATCCTAGAATATTTTTCCTGGAAGAGACTAAAAATATTTGGATTAAACGGGATTTTTAAAGGTTGCTTTAGCTGTTTCATATTTGGAGGACCAAGTCACCAAATTGCAGAATCCATGTGATTGAAGGAGTGCAGAGATTGGTTAGGTTGTTGCTGGGACTTGAAGGTGAACCCACCAGGGCCTACAGCTGGTCCTCAATGTTGTCGACACATTCTTGGAAAGTGTGACTTGAAGTGAAATGAAGGTTTTACCATGGGCTCAATGATCAAAAATAAGAGAAGTTCCTATTTTGGACACCAAATATCATCATTCAGGTGCCTTACCGTCCAGCGAGGGCGATCCTGTCTCTCAATGCACCACAATCTCTGAACCTCTGAATTGTAGTTGTGGCCTCCCCGTTCTTTTCTGAGCTGAGACCAATATTGACGTTTAGGTCATGGTTACAGATGGGCTGGAAATACTGAAGAAGTTTCCTCTTGCCTTACTCAGTTGCAGTGTCCATACTGGATGGGTAACCCTGGCCATTGATCAGCAGATCCAGAGAACACAGCACAGTACAGGCCCTTCAGGCCTTGATGTTGTTCTAGCCCATATATTCATTCCTTAAATATAACGTACTAAACCAATGGTTCTCAACCTTTTTCCTTCCACTCACATACCACTTTTAGTGGTAAGTGGGTGGAAAGAAAGTTCAAACCCTATTTTAAAATAATCATATGAACAATCTAGAACCGTCATCCTCAACCTTCCCTTCCCACTCACCTACCACATGAAGCAATCCCTTAATGTTCAGAGATTACTTAAGGTGGTAGGTGAGTGAGAAGATGAAGGTTGAGAACCTCTTTCTGCAGGCAAACTAATTCTGAATCCACACAGCCAAGGTTCCACAGATCCTTTGGCTCATGACAATCAGAATGAATCTACCCTGGGCAACCCTGTCAAAGGCCTCACTAAAATCCACACACCCCACATCCACTCCCCTGCCCTTCATTTGTTATTTCATTGTTTTCAAACACTTTTCCCCCCCCATTCTTGAGTCATCCCTGACTAATCACGGAACCAACAGTCAAAGGACAAGGCCAGTGCCATTTTTATAAATGAGATTTGATATTTGCTTAAGTTGTCGTTTGTTTCTACGAAATTACCTCAAACATATTGCTGCGGGTCGCCTGTGGAGGCCACTCCTGTGATCGCGGTTCGTTTTACTGCGCTTTTTTGGCCAAAATGGCCACACTTTCACACACGACCACGCGGTACATAGAAAGATTAATGATGCCTAGCGTCCCATTGGCCTGAAATATTCTATTAAATTTTATTAAAATTTTCAAAGAAAAGCTTAACATAACGTAATACATTTTGCTTATTTTCAAGTTGTGGAGAGTGAGGAGGGTTTTCATGGATTACAAAAGGATTTGGACTGTTTGGAAAGATGGCAGATGGAGTTTAATGAAGGTAAGTGTGAGGTGCTTTATGTTGGGAAGAATAACCAAGACATATGCAGTGAAGGGGAGGGCATTGAGGAACAGAGGGATCTTGGAGGAATGGTTCAATAGACAATAAGAGCTGGAGTAGGCCCTTCGGCCTGTCGAGCCAGCACCGCCATTTTACAGATCATGGCTGATCACTACTATTAGTACCCCTTTCCAGCCTTATCCCCATAACGCTTAACTCCTTTGCCCACTAGAGTCTTATCTAACTCTCTTTTGAACATAATCAGCGAATCTGCCTCTACCACCCTCTGTGGCAGAGCATTCCACAGATTCACACTTCTCTGTGTAAAAAAATGTTTTCCCATCTCCGTCCTAAAGGACCTACCCTGTATTCTTAAACTATGCCCTTTAGACCTCGTCTCCCCCATCACTGGGAACAAGTAATCTGACTTCACCCTGTCTGTGCCCCTGATAATTTTGTATACATCAATCATGTCCCCCCTCATCCATCTAAACTCCATCGGATACAAGTCCAATTTTCTAGCCTTTCAGCATATGTCAACCCCGCCATCCCTGGAACTAACCTTGTAAATCTGCTCTGCACATCCTCTATAGCTAGTATGTCCTTCCTCAAAATTGGAGACCAGAACTGGACGCATTACTCCAGGTGGGGTCTCACCAGGGCCCTGCACAAGTGCAGAAGGGCGTCTCTGTTCCTATACTCCAATCCCCTCTTTATGAAAGCCAACATGCCATTTGCCTTCTTCACAGCTTTCTGAACGTGCATGTTAGCCTTCAGTGACCGGTGAACAAGTACACCCAGATCCATTTGCTCCTCCCCACTCCCTAGCCTGTCTCCATTTAAATAATACTCAGCTTTCCTATTATTGCCCCCGAAATGGATAACCTCACATTTGCTCACATTGAACGTCATCTTCCATTCAGCAGCCCACACCCCCAACCTGTCCAAGTCCCTCTGCATTTTCCTGACATCCTCCTCACACCCCACACCGCCACCCCGTTTAGTGTCATCTGCAAATCTGCTCATGTTATTAATAATCCCCTCATCCAAATCATTTACATAAATTACAAACAACTGAGGACCCAATACCGATCCCTGCGGCACTCCACTCATCACATGCTGCCATCCTGAAAAAGACCCGCTTTCTCCAACCCTTTGTTTCCTATTTCTTAACCAATTTCCTATCCATGTCAGCACCTTAACTCCAATACCATGCTCCCTGATCTTGCCCACTAGTCTCCCGTGTGGTACCTTATCAAAGGCCTTCTGGAAGTCCAAATACACCACATCCACTGGCTCTCCCAAGTCCACCCTCTTTGTCACATCCTCGAAAAATTCTAGAAGTTTAGTCAAGCATGACTTACCCTTAAGGAATCCATGCTGACTAGCCCTTATACTATTTCTGCCTAAGTGTTCTGCTATTACTCCTTTTATGATAG
The DNA here is from genome assembly GCF_036971445.1 of Narcine bancroftii. Lineage (NCBI taxonomy): Eukaryota > Metazoa > Chordata > Chondrichthyes > Torpediniformes > Narcinidae > Narcine > Narcine bancroftii. The sequence goes on along the minus strand of NW_027211864.1, from coordinate 570,202 downwards.
ATTCCAGTATCTTCCCCACCACTGACATCAGGCTGACCGGTCTATAATTTCCCGTTTTCTCCCTCCCTCCCTTCTTAAAAATCGGCACCACATCAGCCACTCTCCAATCCTCAGGGACCTCCCCCGAATCTATGGAACTTTGGAAAATGTCGACCAGTGCCTCCACAATTTCCATAGCAACTTCTGGGATGCAGCCCATCAGGCCCTGGGCATTTATCAGCCCTCAGTCCCAACAATTTATTCACAACCTCCTGCTTCTAGATCCGGATATCCATTAGATCCCTTACTTCCACAAGAAAGTTCCCCAAGTCTCTTGATACCGCATGACCACTACCCCCTAACTGACCATAACCTATATCCTCCTTGGTAAAGACCGATGCAAAGTATTTGTTAAATTCCTCAGCCATCTCCTTGTTTCCGGTAATAATTCCAGCCTTTTCCATTCTTAATGGACCAATTTTAGACTGAACCAATTTCTTCCTCTTCACATATTTAAAAAAGCTTTTGCTATCCTGCATGATATTATTTGCTAATTTCCTCTCATACTTCATTTTCCCCTCCCTTATGACTTTCTTAGTTACCCTCTGATGCTCTTTGAAGGTTTTCCAATCCTCTAGCTTCCCACTCCACTTCGCTATCTTATACTTACTCCCTTTGGATTTGATATTGCACTGGATTTCATTAGTTAGCCACGACTGCCATTTGCATCTCCTCGAGCCTTTCCTCCACTTTGGAATAAATTTGTCCTGAATCCTGTGGAAAATGTCCAAAAGCACCTGCCATTTTTCCCGAATTGTCCTCCCAGCTAGTGTATCTTTCCATTTTATTTTGGCTTGCTCCTCCCTCATAGCTGCATAATCCCCTTTATTTAACTGCAGTACAGATGCTTCCGACTTCCTTTCTTTTTCCCTTTCTAATTGCAGCTCAAAAATAACCATACCATGGTCACTATTCCCTAATGGCTCCCCTACATCGAGGTCACTTATTAACTCTGCGTCGCTGCACAGCACCAAGTCCAGAATCGACTTCCCCCTGGTAGGTTCCTCCAATAGCTGCTCCAAGAAAGTATCTCGTATTGGGTAGGACACGTAACAGCAGCATCGTATAATTCAAAAGCAAGAGGAGTAGCTATATTAATTAGTAAAAATGTGCCATTTAAAATATAAGAGGAAATAATAGATCCAGCAGGGAGATGTGTAATGATAAAATGTCAGATATATTCGGAGTTTTGGAATCTACTCAATGTATATTCACCTAACGAAGAAGATCAAAAGTTTATGCAAGATATCTTTTTGAAGGTAGCAGATACGCAAGGGAACATATTAATAGGAGGGGATTTCAACCTGAATTTGGATTCAAATATGGATAAAACTGGGAAAAAAATTAACAGAAAGAACAGAGTAACCAAATTTATAATTAAATCAATGGAAGAAAGTATCTCGTAGACATTCAATAAACTCACTCTCTTGTGTTCCTGCCCCCGTCTGATTATCCCAGTCCACTTTCATGTTGAAGTCCCCCATAACTACCGTATTGCTACCACTTTGACATACCACTCTTAATTCCTGATTTCTACTGCTACCGATATCTGAGCTATTTTTCGGAGGCCTGTAAATGACCCCCATTATGGTCCTCATGCCTTTACAATTTCTTAATTCTATCCAAACAGACTCTACCCACCTGTTTCAATGTCTTTTCTTTCAAAGGCCTGAATTTCATTTCTTACCAACAGAGCTACCCCACCCCCTCTTCCTAACTTTCTGTCTTTTCTATAGGACGTGTACCCGGGAACATTGATTTCCCAATCCATTCGTGGGAATTCGGTCGTGTCCACAGGAAAAAGGGAATCTCAGGGTTGGATGTGATGTCGTGTATGTTCTCTGCCAATCAATGGGAAATATCCAAATCTTCAATCTTGGTGCAAGAGCCCACGAGGTGCAAAGCAACCATCTCCTGTCCAAGCTGCAGATTGCAAGGGCTGTAAAGTGCTGCCACCGCCTGTTCACACCGAGTACTGCATGCATGAAGCGAGAGGGGGAGAGAGAGAGAGAGATAGGTATAATACCACCACCTGGTGTCCGGACTCGCGAACTACAGGATACATGATTTTTATTTTTCATGGGAGTGTCGGAGAATGAGAGGAGACTTGATTAAGGTTAACAAAATAGAGCAAGATGGATAATATGGAGCTCCAATGAACAGGGAGGTCTCACCTGTGAAGGAGCAAGTGTGAGATCTCCCAGTTCATTCTTGCTCGGGCAGTGGTGGCCAATTCAAGACAGCTCCAATTAGGGGAAGAGAATATGCTGTTTCAGGTCATGGGTTTGAAATGGTTTCCCCAGTTGTGCCATTCAGACTCAAGAGAGCAGATGCTTGCAGACAGGAAGGAAACCTAGTTTTATTGTGGAGAATTGCTTGTTTTTCGGGGTGAAGGTTGTTTGTGGTCTGAGATTCCTAAATACTTTACAATGGAAGCAGCAATTTTCCTTGTGCCTGATTGCTACATAGCGGGTAAAATGTCTCAAATCTATCGCTCAGCCAGGACTTTGGGTCATTGATTTGGAGAGAGAGTGATGGCTTGGCAATATTTATAGCATGGTGAGTCCAAAGCTCTCAATGTGACAGTGTGGAAGGAGTTTGTCTGTTGTTTGTGTTTTCTGCCACCCTTGAGAACTTTAAAAATGTCCGTGAATTGTGGTATTGGTGAGACACAAGCTTGTTTTGCCCTCTTTTTGTTCTGTATGTCTATAAAGTTTCAGTTTAGGGATAAAATGCCCAGACACTGTTCTGTTCAAAAGTCTAGTAACCAAATCAGATTCTCCCGAGTTCTTGTCATGGATATGCATCAAGAAGCCTGTTTTGCAGCAGTCGTGTTGCATTAGAGGTGCACATACAATTTTCAAAAATAATGAGTTTGAAACCAGAAAAAGATCAGGTCGTGCCCAAAGGTTCATCTGTGCTGTTGAATTGAATTGATGCCCCCAGGTCCAGAATGTGCACTTCCACCCCATGGTCTTGAGCTTCCCAAATCGCCAATGAACTTACGGCCCCCTTGAGCTATGGAGTGTGGGAGGAAATCCACACAGACACCGAGAGGATGTAGAAACTTCTTGCAGTCAGTGCTGACTTGATCCTGGGGTGACTCGTGCTGGAGAGGTGGGACTACTGTCCTGCCTTCACCTTGTGATGGCTGATTTTTGTCTGATGGTGGATGGAGGTCTGACATGATATTCCCTTGGCCTTGAGGGAAAGAAGAGTAGAAATTGCAAGGGCTCTGACAGAAATGTTTAAAACCTGTTTATCCACGGTTGAGGTGCCAGAGGAATGGATGTAATCTAATGTTCCCTTGTTTAAAAACGGCTTCAGAAGCCAACCAGGTGAGCCTGACAGTGATAGGTTAATTATTGGAGGGTAATCAGAGAGTACCTCGAAAAGAATCTGTTCAAATAGCTGGCCTTGAGCAACCATAGCATAGAATACAGGAGTCAGGCAGTGAGGTTGAGACTAGACAAGATATTGGTGAGGCCGTATTGAGAGTACTGTGTGCAGTTCTAGTCACCAAATGAGAGGAAAGCTATCAACAAAGTAGAGAGGGTGCAAAGAAGATTTACGTCAATGTTACCTGGATATCAGCAACTAGATTACAAAGAAAGATTGAGCAAATGAAGTCTTTATTCTTTGGATTGTAGATGGTTGAGAGAGGATTTGATCGAAGTCTTTAAAATTACTAGGAGGATAGAACGAGTTGATGTGGAGAGACTTTTTTCATTGCGGGGAGCAGGGATTGAAACAGGAGGTAAAAGTTTGGAAGTAACATGAGGGGGAACTTCTTTACTCAGAGTGGTGGCTGAGTGGAGTGAGCTTCCGGGAAAAGTAGTGGCGGCAGGGTCCATTTTGTCATTTCAGGGAAAATTGGAGGGGAGGGGAATGCAGAGAGGTGGTACGAGAGGAGAATATTTCGTTCAGTGTAGACAAGAAGGGCCAAATGACCTGTTTCTGTGCTGTAATTGTTATAGGGTTAAAATGTGTGGCAGTAACTTGGAAGTCCGATGCGTATTTGGGAATGGGTCGATAGCCACACTGAAATAGGCCGTTGTATCCCACTTGAAATAATTACATTGAATGCACGGAACAAATTTGAATTTCTCTTTTGAAGATTTGGGATGTGTATTTTCCAATTGTAGGAATTAAGTTGTACTCACCCAACACGAACTTTCTGACTCCTAAAACCAAGAAAAGCAAGATTTTATTTGAGAGTTTTGCTCAATTTTTATGAATACTATCTAGATGTTTCCTCTCTTTATTGTTTTCTATTGGGCAGCTGTGGGAGGGGTTACTTTTTAAATCACTATGCATTAATTTTATCTTATATTCAAATCAGAAATTTAGGTTTTTTCATGCATATGTTAAATTAAATGTAAAAATGTTACAAATAAGATAAATGAAGAATTGTTTCAGGAACTGGCGATTTTCCTCGAGTGCCATTAACCCCAGGCAGCAGGAATGTGTGAACGAAACACAAAACTGGCCAGAACAACTGAGGAAATACGGCTAAAAGTGTCCAAAAAGGTGCTGATGCCACCTTGATTTTAATGCAGGTGACACCGAGGAATGCGTTGGGGCAGAGATGGTACATGGACAGCCAATACGGACGCCTTGGGGAACAAAGCCCGCACCACCAGTCGGGATGGATAATGGTGGGTAATGAATTAGCAAATATTAGAGACACCGATAGAGAGCGACACACATACCCAGACAGACAGTCAGACAGAGACACACACACACACACACACACACACACACAGGCAGAGACAGAGAGAGACTCTGACAGCGAGAGAGAGACAGAGAGATACACACAGACGGAGACACACACAGATGGAGAGAGAGATACACACAGACAGAGACAGGGAGACACACATAGAGACAGAGACAGACATACACACAGACAGACACAGAGAGACACACATAGAGACAGAGAGAGACACACACACGACACAGAGAGACAGATACACACACACACACAGACACACACATACAGACACAGAGAGAGTCACACATTGAGACACAGAGGGAGAGACAGAGAGAGAGACACACACAGACAGCGAGACACACAGAGACACAGAGAGGGAAACACACACAAACAGACAGAGAGAGAGACACAGAGAGAGAGAGAGACACACACACACAGACCCACACAGAGAGAGACACAGACAGAGAGAGAGAGGTAGACAGAGAGAGAGACATGGACAGAAAGACACAGACAGAGAGACACAGACAGAGAGACACAGACAGAGAGACACAGACAGAGAGAGACGGACACACGGACACAGACACAGACACACAGACACACAGAGAGACACACAGAGAGAGAGAGACACACACACAGAGACAGACACACAGAGACAGACACAGATACAGAGACACAGACAGAGAGAGACACACACACACATACCCAGACAGACAGACACACTCACACACAGACACAGAGAGACAGATATACAGACACAGACACACAGAGAGACACATACAGACAGAGAGAGAGACACTGACAGCGAGAGAGAGACAGAGAGAGAGACACAGACAGAGAGAGACACAGCGAGAGAGTCACAGACATACACACAAAGAGACACACACAGACAGAGACAGACACAGAGACAAACACAGAGTGACACAAAGAGAGACACAGATAGAGAGACAGAGACACAGACTGAGAGAGAGACACAGACAGAGAGAGAGAGACACAGACAGACAGAGACACAGACAGACAGACACAGACAGAGAGAGAGAGAGACACAGAGAGATAGAGACACACACAGACTGACAGAGAGAGACCCCTTGGTTGTGCACTTAACTTCCTCATCTCTCCTGGCAGGATCTACCCGTGGACCATGACATCTGTCTGCTCATCCTCCTTCCTGAGAATGGTGTGAACTCTACCCTAGAAACACCACAGCAAAGAAAAGAGACCCTTCTGCCCTTCTCGTCCATGGTGAAATATCATTCTGCCAGTCTCATCGACCTGCACCCAGTCCCTAACCCTCCTGACTTCTCACATCCATGGATCTCTGCAATTGATTCTTAAAACGTAAGAGTTTGAATGTTAAATGGCAGACCATTGAGGAGTGTTGTCAAACAAAGGGATTGAGGAACTGTGGTACAGAACTGCCCGAAAGTGGAGTCCCTTGTAGAGATGGGGGGGGTGGGGGGGAGTGAAGAAAGCTTCTGGTATTTTGGCCTTCAGAAATGAGAGGATTGAGTGCAGGAGGTGGGAGGCCACGAGGAAGTTGGACGAGGCATGGGTGTGGCCAACTTGGGAACGTTGTGTGCCGTTTGGGTGGCCGGAGGAGAGGAAGGATAGGAATGAGACAGCGCGTCGAGGAGAGGGACAAGAAAGTGGTCTGGCTTTCGGGGTTTGAGTTCCAGGGGAAGGTTGGACAGGCTGGGACTTTATTCCCTGGAGCGTAGAAGATTGAGGAAGATTTGAAAATTGTGAGGGGGGACGGATCGTGTCCATGGGGACAGGCTGTTTCCAAGGATAGTGGGAGAGATTCAAAGAGGAGGACATGGATTGAGATTGAAGGGGGATTTTTTTCCCTCAGAGGAGGGTGGGAGCGTGGAATGAGCTTTGGGCCAAGGTGGTGGAGGTGGGATGGACTGGACTCTTGGGGGGGGGAATGTGGGGCAGGTCCTGGTGTGGAAATGTGCAGCCTGAAGGGGAGATGGACTGGAGGCCCGAGGCAGCTCTCGGACCCTTCCCCAGTGGGACGAGGTTCTCAGGAGAGAGGGGGCTCCAAAGGGCTGGACCTCGAGCCCTGGGGCTCCATCCAGGGGCTCGGGTGGTGGAGAGGAGATCCCGTGGATGGGTGGCCCAAGCTCTCGCGAGAGCGACCCCTGGTGGCTGCCATGTTGTTGATCTTTGCCGCCTTTGGAGGAGTTGGTGGCGAGCGGGAGGGGGAGAGAGGTTCATGTCGGTTCCTCACGGGCGGGAATCGGGGCATTTTGGGAGCGAGACCAGGGAGGACAGAGATTCCACGGGTCGCCCTTTGGGTCGGGGGTGGCCGGAGCTCGGAGGGGAACGGGCAGGGGGATTGTTGTAAGGTGGGGCCGGGGAACCGTGAGGGAGTTTGGGTCGGGGTGGCGTTAGGGTTTGTGGTAGTCGGGGACCCGCGAGGCTGAAGGGGGCGGTCGGGGTGCGTGAGGCTGTGGGGGGAGGGGGATCCGCGAGGCTGAGGGGGATCGGGGACCCGCGAGGCTGAGGAGGGTTGCGGCCCGCGAGGTTGAGGGGAGTCGTAGCCCGCTAGGCTGAAGGGCGTCGCGGCCCGCGAGTCTGAGGGGGGTCGGGGCACACGAGGCTGAGGGGGGAACGCTCCAACGAGGCTGAGCGGTGTCGGGGCCCGCGAGGCAGATGGGTGTCGGGGCCCGCGAGGCAGAGGGGGGGGTTGGGGCCCGCGAGGCAGAGGGGGGAGAGGGACGGGGACCCAGAAAGGTGAGGGGGTCGGGGACCCAGAAGGGTGAGGGGGACCCGCCAGAGGGGTGTGGGAGATCTGCCAGAGGAGTGAGGGACACGCAAGGCTGTGGGTGGCGGGGATCCTGCGAGACTGAGGGGGACGGGTATCCAGAAGGTTGAGGGACACGCAAGGCTGAGGTACTCGTGGAACCAAAAGGGTGAGGGGAATGAGGACCCAGAAGGGTAATGGTGATCAGGACACAGAAGGGTGAGGGTGATCAGGACCCAGAAGGGTGAGGGTGATCAGGACCCAGAAGTGTGAGGGTGATCAGGACCCAGAAGGGTGAGGGTGATCAGGACCCAGAAAGGTGAGGGGGGACGGGGACCCAAAAAGCTGAGGGGGGACGGGGACCCAGAAGGCTGAGGGGGGACGGGGATCCAGAAGGCTGAGGTGGGACGGGGACCCAGAAGGCTGAGGGGGAAACGGGGACCCAGAAGGCTGAGGGGGGACGGAGACTGAGACGGTGACCCAGAAGGCTGAAGGGGGACGGGGACGGGAACCCAGAAGGCTGAGGGGGGACGGGGACCCAGAAGGCTGAGGAGGGACGGTGACGGCGATCCAGAAGGCTGAGGGGGGACGAGGACCCAGAAGGCTGAGGGGGGACGAGGACCCAGAAAGCTGAGGGGGGACGGGGACGGGGACCCAGAAGGCTTAGGGGGAATGGGGACGGCGACCCAGAAGGCTGAGGGGGGACGGGGACGGGGACCCAGAAGGCTGAGGGGGGACGGGGACCCAGAAGGCTGAGGGGGGACGGGGACCCAGAAGGCTGCGGGGGGACAGGGACCCAGAAGGCTGCGGGAGGACCGGGACCTAGAAGGCTGAGGGGGGACAGGGACCCAGAAGGCTGAGGGGGGACGGTGACGGCGATCCATAAGGCTGAGGGGGGACGAGGACCCAGAAGGCTGAGGGGGGACGGGGACGGGGACCCAGAAGGCTTAGGGGGAATGGGGACGTTGACCCAGAAGGCTGAGGGGGGACGGGGACGGGGACCCAGAAGGCTGAGGGGGGACGGGGACCCAGAAGGCTGAGGGGGGACGCCGACGGGGACGGTGACCCAGTGGGCTGAGTGGGGACGTGAACGGGGACCCAGAAGGCTGAGGGGGAACGGGGACCCAGAAGGATGAGTGGGGACGGGGACGGGAACTCACAAGGCTGAGGGGGGACGGAGACGGGGACCCAGAAGGCTGAGGGGGGAAGGGGACCCAGAAGGCTGAGGGGGGACAGGGATCCAGAAGGCTGAGGGGGGGACGGGGACCCAGAAGGCTGAGGGGGGACGGGGACCCAGAAGGCTGAGGGGGGACGGGGACCCAGAAGGCTGAGGGGGGACGGTGACCCAGAAGGCTGAGGGGGGACGGGGACCCAGAAGGCTGAGGGGGGACGGGGACCCAGAAGGCTGAGGGGGGACGGGGAACCAGAAGGCTGAGGGGGTCGGGGACCCAGAAGGCTGAGGGGGGTCGGGGACCCAGAAGGCTGAGGGGGGTCGGGGACCCAGAAGGCTGAGGGGGGACGGGGACCCAGAAGGCTGAGGGGGGACGGGGACCCAGAAGGCTGAGGGGGGACGGGGACCCAGAAGGCTGAGGGGGGACGGGGACCCAGAAGGCTGAGGGGGGACGGGGACCCAGAAGGCTGAGGGGGGACGGGGACCCAGAAGGCTGAGGGGGGACGGGGACCCAGAAGGCTGAGGGGGGACGGGGACCCAGAAGGCTGAGGGGGGACGGGGACCCAGAAGGCTGAGGGGGGACGGGGACCCAGAAGGCTGAGGGGGGACGGGGACCCAGAAGGCTGTGGGGGGACGGGGACCCAGAAGGCTGCGGGGTGACCGGGACCCAGAAGGCTGAGGGGGGACGGGGACCCAGAAGGCTGAGGGGGGACGGGGACCCAGAAGGCTGAGGGGGGACGGGGACCCAGAAGGCTGAGGGGGGGTCGGGGTCCCAGAAGGCTGAGGGGGGACGGGGACCCAGAAGGCTGAGGGGGGACGGGGACCCAGAAGGCTGAGGGGGGACGGGGACCCAGAAGGCTGAGGGGGGACGGGGACCCAGAAGGCTGAGGGGGGACGGGGACCCAGAAGGCTGCGGGGGGACGGGGACCCTGAAGGCTGCGGGGGGACGGGGACCCAGAAGGCTGCGGGGGGACGGGGACCCAAGAGGCTGAGGGGGGACGGGGATCTAGAAGGCTGCGGGGGGACGGGGACTCAGAAGGCTGCGGGGGGACGGGGACCCAGAAGGCTGAGGGGGGACGGGGACCCAGAAGGCTGAGGGGGGAGGGGACGGGGACCCAGAAGGCTGAGGGGGGACGTGGACGGGGACCCAGAAGGCTGAGGGGGGAAGGGGACGGGAACCCAGAAGGTTGAGGAGGTACGGTGACCCAGAAGGCTGAGGGGGGACGGGGATGGGGACCCAGAAGGCTGAGGGGGGGAGGGGACGGGGACCCAGAAGGTTGAGGAGGTATGGTGACCCAGAGGGCGGAGGGGGGACCGGGACGTAGACCCAGAAGGCTGAGGTGGGGGTGGGAACCCGGTTGCTTTGGGGGATCCGTATGCTTGAGGGGATCGGAGAACTGCGAGTGTGAGGGGGACCCGTGAGGTTGAGGGAGTCCCGGCCCCATGGATGGGAATGAGCAGGAAGGGGTGCTGCTCAGTGGGACGAGAATATCAGTTCACCACAGACTGTCAACTTTCCGTTCTGTAATGAGACGTCATTAACTATGACACCGACAGCCCAACCCTCTTTCTCCCAGTTTCACTGCAGACATTGGAAGACGGTCCTCTTTAAAATAATTCAAATACCCCTGGGCGCGGACCCGCCGAAGCCACAGATTAGAATCTGCATCTCAGATGGTGAAGTCTTCAGATTTTTCTTTAAAATATTGTTTACATTGTAAAACCATTTGGAAAGTGCATTAACATATATTGCAATGTTCAATTCAAAAGGAAAAACTAGCACTAAGCAAGGTTAAAAAAAAACACACAGGAATCAAGTGCCATCATCTTGGAGATGGATTTCACAGTGACTAAGGACAAGATTTGTTCTTGTCTCTACCTGTGCACACACGAGGATGAGAACAGTGTTTGAGATGCTCCAGCCAGAAAGAATTCCGATCCATATCCCCACGGTTTTATTCCTCGTATTTCAGATTGAAATAGCAGAGAATGAGAATCCAGGCAAAAGGACAGAAGCCCAGACCAAGCAACAATTTGAGCAGAAGGATTTAGTTCCACCGGTAGAGAGAGAGAGAGAGTGGAAGGATACTGTCAGAATGCCCATAGGATTTAACCTGTTTAAAAGCAGGTGGCACAAATCTGTGCAGAGGGGCACAATTTAAAGGCGATTGCAGATGTTTGATTGGGAAGCTGCAGGAATTCAGCCCATCAGAATGAAGTAAATGCAATATCCAGAAAGAGAAACCTTGGGCTTTTCTCTGGAGTGATGCAGGAAGCTCATAGAGTGTTGGATTTCAGGCAGAGCTTGGTGGAGGAGCAGGCAGTGCTGAGGAAACACAAGGCTGCTGAAGGACTTGTAGAAAGAGAACGTGCAGAAGACTGCGGGTGCCTGGAGTGCATGGCCGGGCAGGATGGTGTGGTCTGGAATAATAGGGACCTTTAACATTTAGACAGGCACATTGATGCAAGAAAAATAGTGGGTTTACGGGTGTGAGGGGTGAAAGGTTCAGTTTGTAGTAGGTTTGATCAGTTGTCTTGTGACACCAATACCCCTGAGCAAAAATCTCTACAAAAGTATGGACACCGCCCAGGACATCTCAGGTAAAAACCCGCCACATTTGAGAACATTTGCAGGGAACGCTGCTGTCAGAGAGCAGCAGCAATCAAGGATCCACATCACCCGCTCTGTTCGCACTGCTCCCATCAGGAAAGAGGTATAGCCAGGTTCAGGAACAGCAGCTACCCCTTCATCACGAGACTCAACACACATTCAGGGACTCATTTAAAGACTCTCCCTTTTGCACTTTGAATTTTTTCTCTCTCTATTGCAGTTTGTTTTCATATCCACATTTTCAGAGATTACAAGTAGATGAGTCCAGTTGGGGAAACTTGGTTTTGGTCTATATAATGGTTACATTCATCCCCTTTTATTGTTCATTTATATTAGTGTCTGGGCCCCTATGTGGTCCAGGTACAGCTGACAGACCTTTACCAAAGGGTCACGTTTATGTGATTTTTTTTTCCCGTAGGTAACAGCAGTTCATTTCCACAGCCCAGCGTGCTATCGGACATCCAGTTGATCGTGATACATCTTTTCGCGAAGGCCAGTGCTATTTTTATAAATGAGATTAGATATTTGGTCAAGTTGTCGCTTGTTTCCATGAAGATATTGCTCCAGGTCTCACGTGGAGGCCACTCCTGTGATCGTGGTTAATTTTTCTGCGCTTTCTTGCCAAAATGGCCTCACTTTCACGCACGACCACGTAGAAAAGTTTAATGAAGCTCATCATCCCATTGGCCTTCATTTCGGTTGAAGCACTGCATGCAGATTTTACAAAGCAGTCTGAAATCCTTTTTCCACGGGAATCCCAGTTCATTGGCCATGCAGTGTCTCAGGTTAGGAAGGCCTTGGTCCCATTTCCACTGGGACACAAGATTGCTTTTCCACTGAACACAACTCATCCCCGGGGAGCGGAGTGTTCTGCCTTCGACTGGAAACAGGTGATTTTCTGCTGTCTCTATTCCACTGGTTTTACCATCAGGCCGACGTCGGCAAACGCCGAGGATATGAGTAGGGTTAGAGGTGGCGTGAAATGACATCGTTTGACACTGGCATTTGGACAGTGTCCCTTTTCCACTGGACCCTGTCCCAGTAAATTCCCGGGATTGGCCATGAGGGGCTGTACTTTTGAAGTTGAAACACTTTGCAGAGCAAAGTCTTGGAATTTAATTTCTTCAACTATGTACGCTATTCTGGCGCTCCATCCTGTAGGATGTAGATGGTTCCTTTCATAGCACCTGAATCAATTCCTGACTAATCACAGAGCACTTCTGGTGTAGGGATTGCTTCAAGTGGAATTTGAGTTTGAGAGCATTTTGAAAACCACAGGTCTAAGTTATAGGGAAAGGTTAAGCAAAATTTTTATTCTGCGGAGCATAAAAGGTTGAGGTTGGATTGGGTTGAGGTATTTAAAATTATTGGGGTATAGATTTGACGTGGGTTGAGAGAAAGGGGCAGAAGTTTCGAGGAAATGTGAGGGGGGGACTTTCACTCAGAGTGGTGGGTGTGTGGAATGGACTTGCAGATGAAGTGGAGGAGGCAGGCTCAATATTAGCTCTTAAGGAGAAGTTGGATATGTATTTGGACAGGAAAGGAATGGAGGGTCAAGGGGCGAGTGTAGGTCAATGGGATTAGGTAGGACAAAGTGTTCGGCATGGACTCGAAGGGCAAAGTTGGCCTATTTCGATGCTGTAATAGTTGGAGAGGTAAAACGTGTATGTGAACATTTTGGGTCCAGTGACCATAGATTAGTTTCCAATCAATTATGGATAAGAGTGGGGTCTGCTGCAACAGCACCACTCAATCAATGCACCGGACACAGTTAATCAGGAAAGATGTTTATTCAGACTTGTTCCTCTCTTAGGTCTCTTGCCCATGACCTTACCAGAGAGAGGGGGATCTTTTTCTCTTCTATCCATTAGTGACTGGTGTCGCCCTCTATTCTGCTAATATTTCAAAACAGCACTGAGCCCACGCTAAATGTTCCACTTGAAACTCAAACATGTTACAGACTAAACCAAGCCAGTCATCTTTGCTAAAATTAATGATGAGGGAGAAAATGAAGGGAATAGAAAGCAAGGGAGTAACAGGGAGAGGATGCAGAAAATAATGCAGGCTGAATGAGAGGGGAAAGAAATCAGGCTTCAGATGATTAAGGAAGACGAGGCGAAAGAAGGAGACCCTAGGACACTGCCACCCTATGTTGAGAATGAGGACTCAAAAGATTCCTTGTGGGCAAGGCTATCTGCATGTGCTTCCCAGCAGCCACCGTGACCAGTCCTGCATCTCGCTTGGTTCAATAAAAGGTGGTTTCAGACTTGGCTCTGACGTAAACAATTTGCTCATTTTCAAACCAACTTTCCTCCCTCCGTCATTGACGGCCGTGACACTGTGCACGAGTGAGGAAGATGGGGTGAAAGATCTTGAACTGAAAGTTACCTGCAGTAATTGGAAAGCTGCCTTCCAGAGAGCTTCAATCATGTCAATGTTTCACCAGTTGTTGGACTTTACCAGCGATGAAACAGCGTCCCACTCCCACAGTGTTTCCTGTTACTAACTTGGACAGGAGTAAAAAAATGATTCACACAAAGAATTATAAACCAGGGGAAAGATATACTCTGAAAACAAGAAGAAATGTTGTTCATAGCCCACTGTGCTCCCGACAGAAGTTAAAATCCAATGGGCTTCATGAACTATATCAGATCAACTCAAAACACATACGGAACTTAGCCCCAGATTATTTCCCTGCCCCCCGTCCCATTAAATATTGAATCCTGTTGTGTGAAGAAGGAGTTCCCTGGAATGTTAGCCCATCCCAGAAAGCTCACCAGACTTGGACTGCAGATCAACACTTAAGGATGACCAGCCGCAGCTTAATTTAATGCAATGCTTATTCCCCCCCTCCAGCAAAAATCTTCAGCATTGCTTCATTGAAACTGGTCTAATTCCAAATAAGATCAGCAATATCTTTTGGACCGAGTACAAAAGAGAGAGAGCTGAGGTACCTTCGAAACCCAGAACCAAATACATGCAACATTCAGTGGCAGCTCTCCTTGCATCTAATCAAGCACTTTTGAGCCACTATGAACTGTTCCCCAAGAGAATTCATCCAACCATCCATGAGTGCATTCCTGTCAACTCGAAAGCCGAGAGGGGATTTGGTAGAGTATTTAAAATTACAAGAAGGATGGATAGAGTTGATGTGGATAGGCAATTCCATTGCAAGTGGGAGAGATTGAAACAAGAGGTCTTGAGTTAAGAGGCAAAAGTTTTGAAGTAACGTGAGGGGGAACTTCTTGACTCTATGGTGGCTGAGTGGAGTGAGCTTCCGGGAGAAATAGTGAAAGCAGGGTCCATTTTGTCATTTAAGAGAAAATTGGAGGGGTGGGGAATGCAGAGAGGTGGTACTGGAGGAGAGTATTTAGTTCAGAGCAGACGAGAAGGGCCAAATGAGCTGTTTCTGTGCTGTAATTGTTCTAGGGGTAAAATGTGTGGCAGTAACTTGGAAGCTCAACATGAACCTTCCGACTCCTAAATTCAAGAAATTTAAGATGTTAGATTTTATTTGATAGGTTTGGTAAATTTTTATAAATACTATCCAGATGTTTTTTCTTTTTTTCTTTACATCAGGAAAAATTAAATGAAATGGTTCTTGCAGTCAAGAGCAAGAGAATTCCTCCAATCCAGCCCTTGCCCACAAACACCCCCCCCCCCCCCCCCCATTCTGGGATCAACCCATCAGCAGCGTCCACTTCAGAGACAAACCTCAGGCACAAACATCCCAAAACCATCATCCCAAGACAAGGGGTTAATTTTTTTAAATCACTATGCATTCATTTGATGTTATTTCAAATAAAAAATTAGTTTTTAATGCATATGTGAAATTAAATAATTTAAAAAAAATAAGATGAATGAAGAATTATTTCAGGAATTATCAATCATCCACTACTCCCATGAACCCCAGACACCAGTACTGAATGAAAAACTAAACTGGCCAGATTGACTGAGTAAACACAGCTAAAATTGGCCAAAAGGTGCTGATGCCATCATTGATTTAAATGCAAGAGACACTGAGGACTGCATTGGGACAGAGATAGTCCATGGACAGCCAATACGGATGCCTTGGGGAACAAAGCCCGCACTGCCAGTTGGGATGAATTAGATTATGACATAAGCAAATATAAGATACCCCCCCCCCCCCCCACAGAGAGACCCAGCCTTGATTTTCATTTTTTATATTGATAGAGAGATCCCAGACATCACCAAATGTACCGAGACCCCACCGCATGTTATCAGTTAAAGGCAACGTATTCCTCTCTAATGGAACTTTTACTACCTCTATTACAGGAAACATCCTCCCTGCCTCATTTGCCATTGGAACGTTAGGCCCGCTTGTCGTCACAAGGCCAGAAAACGCTTGAGTCAGAATACTGATCATCGTTTGAGGAGTGACGAAGGAATTTGTGAGCACGATAAGAATCCTGTTTCCCTCTGGTCTGAGATTGGATGGTGAGTCCTCAGCTACACATCCCTGCAACACACTCTCCTTCGCCAACAACTGCCTCACACTCCTATTCACCCCACCAGCTCTGTGCATTCCCCCTCATTCACCTGTGATTTTCCCCCCCACAAACACCTGTTAACCTGCCACCTCCACTGAAGAGTGGGTGAACACACAAATCCCTTGCAGACGGGGCCAGATTTGATCCAGAGTCATTGACTTCTTTGGCTTGGCTTCGCGGACGAAGATTTATGGAGGGGGTAAAAAAGTCCACGTCAGCTGCAGGCTCGTTTGTGGCTGACCAGTCCGATGCGGGACAGGCAGACACGACCGCAGCGGTTGCAAGGGAAAATTGGTTGGTTGGGGTTGGGTGTTGGGTTTTTCCTCCTTTGCCTTTTGTCAGTGAGGTGGGCTCTGCGGTCTTCTTCAAAGGAGGCTGCTGCCCGCCAAACTGTGAGGCTCCAAGATGCACGGTTTGTGGCGTTATCAGCCCACTGGCGGTGGTCAATGTGGCAGGCACCAATAGATTTCTTTAGGCAGTCCTTGTACCTTTTCTTTGGTGCACCTCTGTCACGGTGGCCAGTGGAGAGCTCGCCATATAATACGATCTTGGGAAGGCGATTGTCCTCTATTCTGGAGACGTGACCCATCCAGCGCAGCTGGATCTTCAGCAGCGTGGACTCGATGCTGTCGACCTCTGCCATCTCGAGTACCTCGACGTTAGGGGTGTGAGCGCTCCAATGGATGTTGAGGATGGAGCGGAGACAACGCTGGTGGAAGCGTTCTAGGAGCCGTAGGTGGTGCCGGTAGAGGACCCATGATTCGGAGCCGAACAGGAGTGTGGGTATGACAACGGCTCTGTATACGCTTATCTTTGTGAGGTATTTCAGTTGGTTGTTTTTCCAGACTCTTTTGTGTAGTCTTCCAAAGGCGCTATTTGCCTTGGCGAGTCTGTTGTCTATCTCATTGTCGATCCTTGCATCTGATGAAATGGTGCAGCCGAGATAGGTAAACTGGTTGACCGTTTTGAGTTTTGTGTGCCCGATGGAGATGTGGGGGGGCTGGTAGTCATGGTGGGGAGCTGGCTGATGGAGGACCTCAGTTTTCTTCAGGCTGACTTCCAGGCCAAACATTTTGGCAGTTTCCGCAAAGCAGGATGTCAAGCGCTGAAGAGCTGGCTCTGAATGGGCAACTAAAGCGGCATCATCTGCAAAGAGTAGTTCACGGACAAGTTTCTCTTGTGTCTTGGTGTGAGCTTGCAGGCGCCTCAGATTGAAGAGACTGCCATCCGTGCGGTACCGGATGTAAACAGCGTCTTCATTGACTTAACAGGACCATAACACCACCTGTGGCATAAATATTCCCAAACCAATGCTCTAGGGCACTGGGAGAGCAAACAGCTCAAAATCTGCATTTGAGAAGTTTGAACTGCTGCACAACCATCAGGATCAAAGAAAACCCTAGTTTGCTTAGTTTTCAGCTGTCATAGACCACAAAAGGCTTCCAAACCAAAATTCATAAGACAAGCCCCACAAACAAACAAATCTCTCATAAAGCTCTAACACTCCCCTATCGAGAGGTATCATCTCCTCAAACATCTCAATGCCACAGGTGAGAAAACTGTTTTAACTCCCACTCCAAATTAAAAAGGTGCTATTCCCTTAATTGCAGCTCTCTTGAAGGGCGGAGATGGGCCTTGTTTAAAGGGCCAGCCACAATTTACTGAGATATTTCACACCTGAATTAATTGTCCTCCTGATTCCAGCTCAGGGTTTCAAACAGGAGAGTTTCCCCACTCTCGTCACTTGCAGCTTTCAGGCAGAGATGAGGTGATGCTGCCATCAGTGGAAGGTAGGAAGCCTGGTTTTACTGTGGCTGCTTTTTCTGGGGTGGTTCTTTGAGTTGTTGGGGTGAAAGGAATCCGGTGTTTGTGGAAGCCCCTGTTTGTGGGTAGTTTGCAAACTGGTGTTCCATGTGGTTCGTGGGTATTGATCCAGAGAAATGTGTTGTTTTAATGTGTGTGGTTTACGGTGCCTGCAACTTTAGCTCTTGTCTTGGGATGATGGTTTTGGGATGTTTGTGCCTGAGGTTTGGCTCTGAAGTTGTCGGACTCTGGCTTTCCCTTACTCTTAATTTAGTCTGTATGTGGTCTGAGTCCAGCGTGTTCTTTGAATGAAGTGCTAGGAGAAGGTATTCGGTTCAACAGTCAATTTATTACCCAGCACAAGAATAAAACTTAACAGAGCTCTGGGTCAGTCGTTAGTTCATAGGTCACCTGCACAGTGAGCTATTCCCCAAGACTGACCCCTATTGTCCAGTTGGCTCAGTTTATATAGATCAACCTTATCATACAGAACAAAAGTTGGCTTCCTTTGCTAGATCTTTTTGCACAAGGGTTATCACAAGTCATCTCCTGTTTTGCAGATATCTGGGGTGTAGCGCTCCCATCTTAATCCTCCAGGCCAGACTATCCTGTTGTTTTGATCAGAAATTAATTCATCACCAGATATTTCTAATCACCATTCTGTTCCTGTCTGGCCAATTTCTGCTGTTCTCTTTAACACCTCCTCATGCCTTAATCTTCCTCCTAGACTGGTTTTCCATTTCCTTGGTTTCTTGCAGGCCATTCTTTGTTCTGGTCTGGCCTGTGTCTCCTGTGCTACTCACCACCTCCTTCAGTTGGAGCTTTCTTCCTAAATCGTTTTATGAATTTCCTCTCCCTGTATTTGGGAGCAGACAATTTTGCTCAGCCAACTTCGCTCCATGCTGTGATTGCCACTTAATCACATTCCTCTTTTTCCCTGAACCATGCAGTACATATCAACTTATTAATTAATCATTTCTTTCATAATGTTTTAACCCCTAGATTCCAACAAAGTGTAGGCTGCTGATGGTTTGATCCCAGAATTGGGGTGGGGAGGGGGGCGGGGGGTGTTATTTGTGGGCAAGGGCTGGTTTGGAGGCTGCAGGGAATTCTTTTGCTCTTGACTGTAAGAAGCATTTCATTTAATTTTTACTGATGTAACCATCTTACCTTACGTGTGTGTAATATTGCACTATGTTACAGGACAGTCAGTCGAATTTTGATCTTGGCATGTTTAACAGAAAATGACAGTGACCCAGGTTCAAATCTGTCCCTTGTGTCAGGATTTTCCCCCCATCACCTTTTACAAAATGGCAAGGTGAACAGGGTCATTTGTGTGGGTCAGGGTTTTTTTTTTTAATTAATTTTTAAGAGTTAGTTATATTCTTGTTAATTTTACAAGAATATAATTCAAATCCCGATACATGTGGTTGATTAATACAAATTGAGATCTACCCAGACCCACCCTCTCCACATCCCATATGAGGGACCAGAGATCTTCAACAGATGTTTTATTTAACCATAATATTGTGAATATTTCAAAACTTCACTTCAACCCACCTTTAGGAAATGTGGGCTCCAAAGATAGAATGTTCATCTCGTGAACGATACATTATTTTCTTGTGGTGAACAGTTCCGAACCTCAGCCAGTTTGCAAGATATGGCCACACACTTTCTAGCTGTACAATTTGCAGCAATTTACACCTGGTGAATATTCAGTTCTAATTTAAATTTAATTCCTTAACATTTCTTTCTCATGGATCCTGTGGGAATTTTAAAAAAAAATACTTATTTCAACCAAGCTGCCCAACTTTAGGACATTGCCAAGTCAAATGCAGAAAAGTACAAATGACTTGTTAACATTTGAAACAAATCCGATTCCATGTATTTTCTTTTGAGGTGTCTGGTGAATAAAATTGTATTGAACCAGTCTATCTCATTTATAACGATCAGTCCATTTTCTATGTTCAAATCTCCATCCCATCTTTGCCTCAGTTTATGAATTCCTAATTTCTCAGCTTTTGCAGTCATTTCTACATTACTGAATAAATTTATATTCCCATGACCTGTTTCAGATGGTCAGGGCTTGTTATGACCTGTTACTGTTCTATCTGCCACTGTATTTTACATTTTGCATATCCTCTTCCTAAAGACAAGGAAAGGACTTCTTCTTGGTCATCTAATCTCATGTACCAGTTAGGGTTAGGGAACACAAAAAAATCAACAGGAGTCTGGAAGAGTTGCTCACAGTTCACGTTAGTAATCATTCTCTGCCTGCCTGATTTCTGGTTTCCAATTTACCCAAATGTCTTAATTTCATAGCAGTCTTAAATTCTTCACTTCAAAGCAGAAACAATGCCATTCAGGGTCTGAGTGGTGCTGGGGGCTTATTGCAGCCTTTGGATCAGGTCTAACAATTTGCACCATTGTTTTGAAGATCAGGCAGGCATTTGGATATGTATGGCTCAGTAGAGGAGGTGAGAATTGATCCCTGTCTGGAATGTGCTTTTTAACTCTCTTTCCCAGCTTTCTGCCAAAGTGGTTTCTTCATCATAATTCCCAGAAGAAGATATTCTACAGCTAATATTCCACACACTTCACCAAATGAGGGTAGTTGTGGGAAAAAGAAGTTCCTGTCTGTGTGGATGGACAATTTAAGGGTGAAAAAATGACCTGATGTCCACATATAGTAACTCAACCAAATTCTGTAAGGACACAAATGCTGGAGTAGCTCAGCTGATCAAGCAGTGAACCTTTATAGAGTACAGATACTCGTAGCCCTGTTAAAAGGCACAAGACTGAAACACTGGTTGTGTATCTTTTTTTAAACTTTATTTATGAACATATAAAATACATAGTAAACAAAATAAACCAACCTCCCAAAAAAAACTATATTCCATCCCCCCTACCCATAATTACCCCCCCCAAACTCCCTCGACTGAGGGAGAGAAAAATCATATCAATTCGTTGCGGCAGAATGAAAACACCAAACCTAATTTTCCACGTCATCGCAATGCATTTACTGGCCACTGCTAATACTAACTGAATAAACTCAATTTGAGGTTTATCCATTCTTAATCCCGTTGTTCAAGTTGTAATATACCGCATTAGAAAAAGCAGTGGATCGAACATAAAAAGAGTTTCTTTAAAGTAGTTTCAAATAAATCCTCAAAGGCTTAACTTTATCACACAACCAGATAGACAAAAAAAAGTATTAATTTGAATCCCACAATGAAAACATTAGTCTGAATGACTAAATCCTTATCTTTTTTTCCTGGAGTTAAATACAACTGATGTAAAAAAAAATTATAATTCACCCAATTATATCGCACATTCATCAATTTAATCCACCATCTTCACACATAGTAAGTAGTCCGTTCTTCTTGGGTTAATTCTAAAGAAGAATCTCCCATTTAATCTAAAGTTGGTTTAGCCATTTTCTGTTGTCACAAACATTTCTGAAATAGATCCCTTTTTTTGCCCCATTTACAATTTTCAATTTTAGTTAACTTGGGTATCTTCAATTCCCGCCCAAATCCACCTGTGACAGCACTTGCATGGAATGACACCCGTTTACCATGTCCCTCTGTTCAACCTCACTCCTCAGTGCCCGACCGTTCACCGTGTCTATCTTTTCTTGGTTTGCCCTTCAAAATGTGACACCTCACACTTGTCTGCATTAAATTCCATCTGCCCTTTCTCCAGCTTTCCAGATCCTTCTGCAAGATTTCCTGGTTGTCCACAACTCCACCGTTCTTGGTGTCACCTGCAAACTTGCTAATCCAATTCACCACATTATTGTTCCAGCACCTATCCCTGAGGCACATCTCTCATCACAGGCCTCCAGTCTGAAGAGCAATTGGTCTCACCAACTCACTGGCTTCTCCTGCACAGCCGTGGTTTCACATCCAAAATACAGAGGACATATGGATGGATGTTAAAATTCTCAAAGGTACATTAGTTAAAATGGTGTCAAATCACAAGGAACAGAAGTTGGCCATTCAGCCCACTGTGTCTGCTATCCCCTGATCTAAACAGTTCTCGCCTCTCATTCCAAGTTATGGCTTTTTCCCCTGATCCCTTGATACCCTGACTCATTAAACATCTATTAATTCCGCACCCCCCCCACCACTTAAACTCTCTCAACAATCCAGCAACAAATTCCATGACCTTCTGGTGAAATAAATTTCTCATCTGCTTTAAATAGGTACCTTCCAATTCTAAGACAATGTCTTTTTATCCAAGGGAAACATTATTCACATCTACTGTCCAATCCTTTCAGCATTGGAAAGGTTTCTGAAATCTCCTCTCCTTCTTCTACACTCCAATGAAGAGTGGAGATATATCATCCTGGTAAATCTCTGCTCTCTCTCCAACATCAGCACATCCTTTTTAAGATAAACTTCGCAGTTCTCCAAATGAGGTCTCTCCCATGCCCCACCAACACCTCCCTACCCTAGAAACAAAGGCCAACATAGAATTTGCTTTCTTTTCCTGCCGATACAACCTGGTGGTTACCCACTCACTATGTTTTCCTGAACGAGAACCCCCCAAGTCCCTTGACACTTGAAATAATTACATGTAATTTCTGTAACAAATTTGAAATTTTTGGAAAGATTTGGGAATCCTATTTATGAACTGTAGGAATTAAGTTGTAATCGCCCAACTGAACCTTCAAACTCCTAAAATCAAGAAAATTTGTTAGATTTTATTTGATAGTTTTTTAGTAATTTTTTTATAAATACTTTCCAGATGTTATCTATCTTTTCTATTGGGTTGTTGGGCAGGGGGAATTAAAAAAAAATACCATGTATTAATTTTTCATTATCTTTGAATGAGAAATTTACGTACGCATTTAATGCATGTGAAATTAAAATTTTCAAAGAGAAGCTTAACATAACGTAATACATTTGGCTTATTTTCAAGAGTTGTGGAGAGTGAGGAGGGTTTTCATGGATTACAAAAGGATTTGGACTATTTGGAAAGATGGCAGATGGAGTTTAATGTAGGTAAGTGTGAGGTGCTTTATGTTGCGAAGAATAACCAAGATGTATGCATTGAAGGGGAGGGCATTGAGGAACAGAGGGATCTTGGAGGAATGGTTCAATAGACAATAAGAGCTGGAGTAGGCCCTTCGGCCTGTCGAGCCAGCACCGCCATTTTACAGATCTTGGCTGATCACTACTATCAGTACCCCTTTCCAGCCTTATCCCCATAAACCTTAACTCCTTTGCCCACTAGAATCTTATCTAACTCTCTTTTGAACATAATCAGCGAATCTGCCTCTACCACCCTCTGTGGCAGAGCATTCCACAGATTCACACTTCTCTGGGTAAAAAAATGTTTTCTCATCTCCGTCCTAAAGGGCCTACCCTGTATTCTTAAACTATGCCCTCTAGTCCTCGTCTCCCCCATCACTGGGAACAAGTAATCCGACTTCACCCTGTCCATCCCCCTGATAATTTTGTATACCTCAATCATGTCCCCCCTCATCCTTCTAAACTCCATCGGATACAAGTCCAGTTTTTCTAGCCTTTCAGCATATGTCAACCCCGCCATCCCTGGAACTAACCTTGTAAATCTGCTCTGCACATCCTCTATAGCTAGTATGTCCTTCCTCAAAATTGGAGACCAGAACTGGACACAATACTCCAGGTGGGGTCTCACCAGGGCCCTGCAGAACTGCAGAAGGGCGTCTCTGTTCCTATACTCCAATCCCCTCTTTATGAAAGCCAACATGCCATTTGCCGCCTTCACAGCTTTCTGAACGTGCACGTTAGCCTTCAGTGACCGGTGAACAAGTACACCCAGATCCATTTGCTACTCCCCACACCCTAGCCTGTCTCCATTTAAATAATACTCAGCTTTGCTATTATTGCCCCCAAAATGGATAACCTCACATTTGCTCACATTGAACGTCATCTTCCATTCAGCAGCCCACACCCCCAACCTGTCCAAGTCCCTCTGCATTTTCCTGACATCCTCCTCACACCCCACGCCGCCACCCAGTTTAGTGTCATCTGCAAATCTGCTCATGTTATTAATAATCCCCTCATCCAAATCATTTACATAAATTACAAACAACTGAGGACCCAATACCGATCCCTGCGGCACTCCACTCGTCACATGCTGCCATCCTGAAAAATACCCGCTTACTCCAACCCTTTGTTTCCTATTTCTTAACCAATTTCCTATCCATGTCAGCACCTTACCTCCAATACCATGCTACCTGATCTTGCCCACTAGTCTCCCGTGCGGTACCTTATCAAAGGCCTTCTGGAAGTCCAAATACACCACATCCACTGGCTCTCCCAAGTCCACCCTCTTTGTCACATCCTCGAAAAATTCTAGAAGGTTAGTCAAGCATCACTTACCCGTAAGGAATCCATGCTGACTAGCCCTTATACTATTATTTCTGCCTAAGTGTTCTGCTATTACTCCTTTTATGATAGATTCCAATATCTTCCCCACCACTGACGTCAGGCTGACCGGTCTATAATTTCCTGTTTTCTCCCTCCCTCCCTTCTTAAAAATCGGCACCACATCAGCCACTCTCCAATCCTCAGGGACCTCCCCCGAATCTATGGAACTTTGGAAAATGTCGACCAGTGCCTCCACAATTTCCATAGCAACTTCTGGGATGCAGCCCATCAGGCCCTGGGGATTTATCAGCCCTCAGTCCCAACAATTTACTCACAACCTCCTCCTTCTAGATCCGGATATCCATTAGATCCCCTACTTCCCCAGGAAAGATCCCCAAGTCTCTTGACTTATATCCTCCTTGGTGAAGACAGATGCAAAGTATTTGTTAAATTCCTCAGCCAACTCCTTGTTTCCGGTAATAATTCCACCCTTTTCCATTCTTAATGGACCAATTGTAGACAGAACCAATTTCTTCCTCTTCACATATTTAAAAAAGCTTTTGCTATCCTCCATTATATTATTTGCTAATTTCCTCTCGTACTTCATTTTCCCCTCTCTTATGACTGCTCTTTGAAGGTTTCCCAATCCTCTAACTTCCCACTCCGCTTCGCTATCTTATACTTACTCCCTTTGGATTTGATAGTGCACTTGATTTCATTAGTTAGGCACGGCTGCCATTTGCATCTCCTAGAGCCTTTCCTCCACTTTGGAATAAATTTGTCTTGAATCCTGTAAAAAATGTCCAAAAATACCTGCCATTTTCCCCAGTTGTCCTCCCAGCTAGTGTATCTTTCCATTTTATTTTGGCTAGCTCCTCCCTCATAGCTGCATAATCCCCTTTATTTAACTGCAGTACAGATGCTTCCGACTTCCTTTCCTTTTCCCTTTCTAATTGCAGCTCAAAAGTAACCATACCATGGTCACTATTCCCTATGGCTCCCCTACATCGAGGTCACTTATTAACTCTGCGTCGCTGCACAGCACCAAGTCCAGAATCGACTTCCCCCTGGTATGTTCCTCCACTAGCTGCTCCAAGAAAGTATCTCGTAGACATTCAATAAACTCACTCTCTTGTGTTCCTGCCCCCGTCTGATTATCCCAGTCCACCTTCATGTTGAAGTCCCCCATAACTACCGTATTGCTACCACTTTGACATGCCACTCTTAATTCCTGATTTATACTGCCACCGATATCTGAGCTACTTTTCGGAGGCCTGTAAATGACCCCCATTATGGTCCTCATGCCTTTACAATTTCTTAATTCTATCCAAACAGACTCTACCCATGTGTTTCAATGTCTTTCCTTTCAAACGCCTGAATTTCATTTCTTACCAACAGAGCTACCCCACCCCCTCTTCCCAACTTTCTGTCTTTTCTATAGGACGTGTACCCGGGAACATTGATTTCGCAATCCATTCGTGGGAATTCGGTCGTGTCCACAGGAAAAAGGGAATCTCAGGGTTGGATGTGATGTCGTGTATGTTCTCTGCCAATCAATGGGAAATCTCCAAATCTTCAATCTTGGTGCAAGAGCCCACGAGGTCCAAACCAACCATCTCCTGTCCAAGCTGCAGATTGCAAGGGCTGTAAAGTGCTGCCTCCGCCTGTTCACACCGAGTACTGCATGCATGAAGCTTGGGAGAGAGAGAGAGAGAGAGAGAGAGAGGTATAATACCACCACCTGGTGTCCGGACTCGCGAACTACAGGATACATGATTTTTATTTTTCATGGGAATGTTGGAGAATGAGAGGAGACTTGATTAAGGTTAACAAAATAGAGCAAGATGGATTATATGGAGCTCCAATGAACAGGGAGGTCTCACCTGTGAAGGAGCAAGTGTGAGATCTCCCAGTTCATTCTTGCTCGGGCAGTGGTGGCCAATTCAAGACAGCTCCAATTAGGGGAAGAGAATATGCTGTTTCAGGTCATGGGTTTGAAACGGTTTCCCCAGTTGTGCCATTCAGACTCAAGAGAGCAGATGCTTGCAGACAGGAAGGAAACCTAGTTTTATTGTGGAGAATTGCTTGTTTTTTGGGGTGAAGGTTGTTTGTGGTCTGAGATTCCTAAATATTTTACAATGGAAGCAGCACTTTTCCTTGTGCCTGATTGCTACATAGCGGGTAAAATGTCTCAAATCTATCACTCAGCCAGTACTTTTGGTCATTGATTTGGAGAGAGAGTGATGGCTTGGCAATATTTATAGCATGGTGAGTCCAAAGCTCTCAAAGTGACAGTGTGGAAGGAGTTTGTCTGTTCTTTGTGTTTTCTGCCACCCTTGAGAACTTAAAAAGTGTCCGTGAATTGTGGTATTGGTGAGACACAAGCTTGTTTTGCCCTCTTTTTGTTCTGTATGTCTATAAAGTTTCAGTTTAGGGATAAAATGTCCAGACACTGTTCTGTTCAAAAGTCTAGTAACCAAATCAGATTCTCCCGAGTTCTTGTCATGGATATGCATCAAGAAGCCTGTTTAGCAGCAGTCGTGTTGCATTAGAGGTGCACATACAATTTTCAAAAATAATGAGTTTGAAACCAGAAAAAGATCAGGTCGTGCCCAAAGGTTCATCTGTGCTGTTGAATTGAATTGATGCCCCCAGGTCCACAATGTGCACTTCCACCCCATGGTCTTGAGCTTCCCAAATCGCCAATGAACTTACGGCCCCCTTGAGCTGTGGAGTGTGGGAGGAAATCCACACAGACACCGAGAGGATGTAGAAACTTCTTGCAGTCAGTGCTGACTTGATCCTGGGGTGACTCGTGCTGGAGAGGTGGGACTACTGTCCTGCCTTCACCTTGTGATGGCTGATTTTTGTCTGATGGTGGATGGAGGTCTGACATGATATTCCCTTGGCCTTGAGGGAAAGAAGAGTAGAAATTGCAAGGGCTCTGACAGAAATATTTAAAACCTGTTTATCCACGGGTGAGGTGCCAGAGGAATGGATGTAATCTAATGTTCCTTTGTTGAAAAACGGCTTCAAAAGCCAACCAGGTGAGCCTGACAGTGATAGGTTAATTATTGGAGGGTAATCAGAGAGTACCTCGAAAAGAATCTGTTCAAATAGCTGGCCTTGATCAACCATAGCATAGAATATGGGAGTCGGGCAGTGAGGTTGAGACTAGACAAGATATTGGTGAGGCCCTGTTGAGAGTACTGTGTGCAGTTCTGGTCACCAAATGAGAGGAAAGCTATCAACAAAGTAGAGAGGGTTCAGAGAAGATTTAAGTCAATGTTACCTGGATATCAGCAACTGGATTACAAAGAAAGATTGAGCAAATGAAGTCTTTATTCTTTGGATTGTAGATGGTTGAGAGGGGATTTGATCGAGGTCTTTAAAATTACTAGGAGGATAGAACGAGTTGATGTGGATAGACTTTTTTCATTGCGGGAGCAGAGATTGAAACAGGAGGTAAAAGTTTGGAAGTAACATGAGGGGGAACTTCTTTACTCAGAGTGGTGGCTGAGTGGAGTGAGCTTCCGGGAGAAATAGTGGCGGCAGGGTCCATTTTGTCATTTCAGGGAAAATTGGAGGGGAGGGGAATGCAGAGAGGTGGTACGAGAGGAGAGTATTTAGTTCAGTGCAGACAAGAAGGGCCAAGCGACCTGTTTCTGTGCTGTAATTGTTATAGGGTTAAAATGTGTGGCAGTAACTTGGAAGTCCGATGCGTAATTGCGAATGGGTCGATGGCCACACTGAAATAGGCCGTTGATTCCCACTTGAAATAATTACATCGAATTCACGGAACAAATTTGAATTTCTCTTTTGAAGATTTGGGATGTGTATTTACCAATTGTCGGAATTAAGTTTTAACCACCCAACACGAACTTTCTGACTCCTAAAACCAAGAAAACCAAGATTTTATTTGAGAGTTTTGGTCAATTTTTATAAATACTATCTAGATGTTTTCTCTCTTTATTGTTTTCTATTGGGCAGCTGTGGGAGGGGTTACTTTTGAAATCACTATGCATTAATTTTATCTTATTTTCAAGTAAGAAATTTAAGTTTTTTAATGCATATGTTAAATTAAATGTAAAAACGTTACAAATAAGATGAATGAAGAATTGTTTCAGGAACTGGCGATCTTCCACGAGTGCCGTGAACCCCAGGAAGCAGGAATGTGTGAACGAAACACAAAACTGGCCAGAAGAAATGAGGAAACACAGCTAAAAGTGTCCAAAAAGGTGCTGATGCCATCTTGATTTTAATGCAGGTGACACCGAGGAATGCGTTGGGGCAGAGATGGTCTATGGGCAGCCAATACAGACGCCTTGGGTAACAAAGCCCGCACCACCAGTAGGGATGGATAATGGTGGGTAATGAATAAGCATATATTAGAGACACCGAGAGAGAGCGACACACACATACCCAGACAGACAGACACACACACACATAGACACAGAGAGACAGATACAGACACACAGAGAAACACACAGAGACAGAGAGAGAAACACTGACAGCGAGAAAGAGACAGACAGAGACACACACAGACAGAGACACACAGACACAGAGAGACAGATACACACACACAGACACACAGAGAAACACACACAGACAGAGATAGAGACACTGACAGCGAGAGAGAGACAGACAGAGACACCCACAGAGACACACACAGACAGACACAGACAGACAGATAGAGAGACACACACACAGACAGAGAGAGACACACACACGACACAAAGAGACAGACACACAAACAGCCAGAGACAGAGACAAACACACGACACAGAGAGACAGACACAAACACAGATACATACACACAGACATAGATAGAGAGAGACACACACAGAAATATAGACACACACACAGAGACACAGACAGAGAGACACATAGACAGCGACACAGAGAGAGAAAAACACACACAAACAGACGGAGAGAGACACAGACAGAGAGACACACAAAGAGACACAGACAGAGACACACAAACAGACACAGAAACACACACATACAGACACAGAGAGACACACATTGTGACACAGGGAGAGAGACACACACACAGACAGTGACACACAAAGAGACACAGACAGTGACACACAAAGAGACAGACAGAGACACACAAACAGACACAGAGACACACACAGACACAGAGAGACACACAGACACAGAGAATCACACAGTCACAGATACACACACAGACCGATAGACAGACAGAGAGAGAGACACACACACGGAGACACATACAGACACAGAGAATCACACACAGACACAGAGAGACACACAGAGACATAGAGAGAAACACACAGACATAGTGACACACGCACACAGACAGACAGAGACCCCTTGGTTGTGCCCTTCACCTTCGCACTTAACTCCCTCATCTCTTCTGGCAGGATCTCATCACCTTTCCTACCCGTGGACCATGACATCTGTCTGCTCATCCTCCTTCCTGAGAATGGTGTGAACTCTACCCTAGAAACCCCACAGCAGAGAAAAGGGACCCTTCGGCCCTTCTCGTCCATGGTGAAATATCATTCTGCCTGTCTCATCGACCTGCACCCAGTCCCTAACCCTCCTGACTTCCCACATCCAGGGATCTCTGCAATTGATTCTTAAAACGTAAGAGTTTGAATGTTAAATGGCAGACCATTGAGGAGTGTTGTCAAACAAAGGGATTGAGGAACTGTGGTACAGAACTGCCCGAAAGTGGAGTCCCTTGTAGAGATGGGGGGGTGGGGGGGAGTGAAGAAAGCTTCTGGTATTTTGGCCTTCAGAAATGAGAGGATTGAGTGCAGGAGGTGGGAGGCCACGAGGAAGTTGGACGAGGCATGGGTGAGGCCAACTTGGGAACGTTGTGTGCCGTTTGGGTGGCCGGAGGAGAGGAAGGATAGGAATGAGACAGCGCGTCGAGGAGAGGGACAAGAAGGTGGTCTGGCTTTCGGGGTTTAAGTTCCAGGGGAAGGTTGGACAGGCTGGGACTTTATTCCCTGGAGCGTAGAAGATTGAGGAAGATTTGAAAATTGTGAGGGGGGACGGATCGTGTCCATGGGGACAGGCTGTTTCCAAGGAGAGTGGGAGAGATTCAAAGAGGAGGACATGGATTGAGATTGAAGGGGGATTTTCTTCCCTCAGAGGGGGGTGGGAGCGTGGAATGAGCTTTGGGCCAAGGTGGTGGAGGTGGGATGGACTGGACTCTTGGGGGGGAATGTGGGGCAGGTCCTGGTGTGGAAATGTGCAGCCTGAAGGGGAGATGGACTGGAGGCCCGAGGCAACTCTTGGACCCTTCCCCAGTGGGACTGGGCTGGCGAAGAGATCCCGTGGAGGGGTGGCTCAAGCATGTTGTTGATCTTTCCCGCCTTCGGAGCAGTTGGTCGCGAGCGGGAGAGGTTCGTGTCGGTGCTTCACGGGCGGGAATCGGGGCATTTTGGGAGCGAGACCAGGGAGGCGGGAGTTTCCACGGGTCGCCCTTTGGGTCCGGGGCGGCCGGAGCTCGGAGGGGAACGGGCGGGGAGATGGTTGTGAGGTGGGGCCGGGGAACCGTGAGGGAGTTTGGGTCGGGGTGACATTAGGGTGTGTGGTAGTCGGGGCCCGTGAGGCTGAGGGGGGGGTCGGGGCCCGCGAGGTTGAGGGGGGGGTCGGGGCCCGCGAGGCTGAGGGGGGGTCGGGGCCCGCGAGGTTGAGGGGGGGGTCGGGGCCCGCGAGGTTGAGGGGGGGTCGGGGCCCGCGAGGTTGAGGGGGGGGTCGGGGCCCGCGAGGCTGAGGGGGGGGGTCGGGGGCGGCGAGGCTGAGGAGGGGCGGGGCCCGCGAGGCTGAGGAGGGGCGGGGCCCGCGAGGCTGAGGAGGGGCGGGGCCCGCGAGGCTGAGGAGGGGCGGGGCCCGCGAGGCTGAGGAGGGGCGGGGCCCGCGAGGCTGAGGAGGGGCGGGTCGGGGCCCGCGAGGCTGAGGGGGGCCCGCGAGGCTGAGGGGGGCCCGCGAGGCTGAGGGGGGCCCGCGAGGCTGAGGGGGGCCCGCGAGGCTGAGGGGGGCCCGCGAGGCTGAGGGGGGTCCGCGAGGCTGAGGGGGGGGGGGGGTCGGGTCCCGCGAGGCTGAGGGGGGGGGGGGGTCGGGTCCCGCGAGGCTGAGGGGGGGGCGGGGGGGGGTCGGGTCCCAAAAGGCTGAAGGGGGGATCGGGGCCCGCGAGCCTGAGGGGGGGGGTCGGGGCCCGCGAGCCTGAGGTGGGGGGTGCGGGGGCCGCGAGGCTGAGGGGGGACGGGTCCCAAAAGGCTGAAGGGGGGATCGGGGCCCGCGAGCCTGAGGGGGGGGTCGGGGCCCGCGAGCCTGAGGTGGGGGGGGCGGGGGCCGCGAGGCTGAGGGGGGATGGGGACCGGGACCCAGAAGGCTGAGGGGGGGACGGGGACCGGGACCCAGATGGCTGAGGGGGTACGGGGTCGGAGACCCAGAAGGCTGAGGGGGTACGGGGTCGGAGACCCAAAAGGCTGAGCGGGGACGGGAACCGGGTCCCAGAAGGCTGAGGAGGGAAGGGGACGGGGATCCAGAAGGCTGAGGGGGTACGGGGTCGGAGACCCAGAAGGTTGAGGGGGTACGGGGTCGGAGACCCAAAAGGCTGAGCGGGGACGGGAACCGGGTCCCAGAAGGCTGAGGAGGGAAGGGGAAGGGGACGGGGATCCAGAAGGCTGAGGAGGGACGGGGACTCAGAAGGCTGAGGGGGGACTGGGACCCAGAAGGCTGAGGAGGGACGGGGACGGGCACCCAGAAGGCTGAGAGGGGACGGGGACCCAGAAGGCTGAGGGGGGACGGGGACTGGGACCCAGAAGGCTGAGGGGGAACGGGGACCGGGACCCAGAAGGCTGAGGGGGAACGGGGACCGGGACCCAGAAGGCTGAGGGCGGACGGGGACCGGGACCCAGAAGGCTGAGGGCGGACGGGGACCGGGACCCAGAAGGCTGAGGGCGGACGGGGACCGGGACCCAGAAGGCTGAGGGCGGACGGGGACCGGGACCCAGAAGGCTGAGGGGGGACGGGGACCCAGAAGGCTGAGGGGGGACGGGGACCCAGAAGGCTGAGGGGGGACGGGGACCCAGAAGGCTGAGGGGGGACGGGGACCCAGAAGGCTGAGGGGGGACGGGGACCCAGAAGGCTGAGGGGGGACGGGGACCCAGAAGGCTGAGGGGGGACGGGGACCCAGAAGGCTGAGGGGGGACGGGGACCCAGAAGGCTGAGGGGGGACGGGGACCCAGAAGGCTGAGGGGGGACGGGGACCCAGAAGGCTGAGGGGGGACGGGGACCCAGAAGGCTGAGGGGGGACGGGGACCCAGAAGGCTGAGGGGGGACGGGGACCCAGAAGGCTGAGGGGGGACGGGGACCCAGAAGGCTGAGGGGGGACGGGGACCCAGAAGGCTGAGGGGGGGTCGGGGACCCAGAAGGGTGAGGGGGGACCGGGACCCAGAAGGCTGAGGGGGGACGTGGACCCAGAAGGCTGTGGGGGGAAGGGGACCCAGAAGGCTGAGGGGGGACGGGGACCCAGAAGGCTCAGGGGGGACGGGGACCCAGAAGGCTCAGGGGGGACGGGGACCCAGAAGGCTCAGGGGGGACGGGGACCCAGAAGGCTCAGGGGGGACGGGGACCCAGAAGGCTCAGGGGGGTCGGGGACCCAAAAGGCTGAGGGGGGACGGGTCTGGGACCCTGAAGGCTAAGGGGGGAAGGGGACCCAGAATGCTGAGGTGGGACGGGTCTGGGTCCCAGAAGGCTGAGTGGGGATGGGA
Organism: Narcine bancroftii; assembly: GCF_036971445.1. Taxonomy (NCBI): domain Eukaryota; kingdom Metazoa; phylum Chordata; class Chondrichthyes; order Torpediniformes; family Narcinidae; genus Narcine; species Narcine bancroftii. Next base: position 537,492 of record NW_027211864.1, on the reverse strand, counting down.
ACAGGGACCCACAAGGCTGCGGATGCCTGGAGCGCATGGCCGGGCAGGATAGTGGAGTCTGGAATAATAGGGACCTTTAACAATTAGACAGGCACATTGATGCGAGAAAAATAGTGTTTTATGGGTGTGAGGGGGGAAAGGTTCAGTTTGTAGAAGGCTTGAGCTATTGTCTTGGACACCGCCCTGGACATCTCAGGTAAAAACCCTCCACCATTGAGAACATTTGCAGGGAACGCTGCTGTCAGAGAGCAGCAGCAATCAAGGATCCACATCACCCGCTCTGTTCTCACTGCTCCCATCAGGAAAGAGGTATAGCCAGGTTCAGGAACAGCTGCTACTCCTTCACCACGAGACTCAACACACATTCAGGGACTCATTTAAAGACTCTCCCTTTTGCACTTTGAATTTTTTCTCTCTCTATTGCAGTTTGTTTTCATTTCCACATTTTCAGAGACTTCAAGTAGATGAGTCCAGTTGGGGAAACTTGGTTTTGGTCTATATCATGGTTACTTTTAACTCCTTTTATTGTTCATTTATATTAGTGTCTGGGCCCCTATGTGGTCCAGGTACAGCTGACAGACCTTTACCAAAGGGTCACGTTTATGTGATTTTTTTTTTTCCGTAGGTAACTGCAGTTCATTTCCACAGCCCAGCGTGCTATCGGACATCCAGTTGACCATGATACATCTCTTCGCGAAGGCCAGTGCTATTTTTATCAATGAGATTAGATATTTGGTCAAGTTGTCGCTTGTTTCAATGAAGAGATTGCTCCAGGTCTCACGTGGAGGTCACTGCTGTGATCGTGGTTAATTTTTCTGCGCTTTCTTGCCAAAATGGCCTCACTTTCACGCACGACAACGTAGAAAAGTTTAATGAAGCTCATCATCCCATTGGCCTTCATAACTATCCTATCAACCTGAGTGGCAACCTTGAGGGATGTTTGGATTTGAACCCCAAAGTGCCTCTGTTTAGCCTCACTCATGTAACCGACTGGTAACCTTGTACCCAGCCTTCTGGTTTGTCCTACCAAAATGCATCACCTCACACTTACCTGGATTGAACTCCTTATCCTTCGACAACCTTCAGCTTCATCCACAACTCCTCCAACCTTCACATCATCTGCAGACATACTGACCCATCTTCTGCCTCCTCATCCAGGTCATTTATAAAAATCATCAAGAGCAGGGGTCCCAGAACAGATCCTTGTGGCACTCCACTCCTCTCTGCTTTCTTCCAACAAGACAATTTTTTATCCACAGCCAAAGTTACCCCGATCCTTTGCCAAATTGCTTTCTGATGAGTCTCGTCAAATTCTTGCTAAAATCCATGTAGACCACATCTACCACACGACCCTCATTCATTTCCTTTGTTACCCCACTCAAATAAAACTCATTTAGACTCATGAGGCATGACCTTCCCATCACAAAGCCATGCTGACTGACCTTGAGAAGTCTGTACTTCTGCAAATGCTCATAGATCCTATACTGGTCTATAATTCCCAAGATTCTCCCCATTACCTTTTCTAAACAAGGCGACTGCATTTGATGGTTTGCGCTGGATTTTGGGGGCAGGGGGCTGGGTGTTTGTGGGCAAGGGCTGGGTTTGGGGGCTGTAGGTGACTCGGAATTCTCTTCTCCTCTTAACTGCAAGGAACACTATGTCTAACTTCCTGCTGATGTGACTCTTATGACTGAATGAAGTGAATTTTGTGTAATATTGCACTTTATACCATGACAATCAATTGAATTTTGATCTTGGCATGTTTGGAAGAATGTTCTTAGTGACAGTGACCCAGGTTCAAATCTGTCACCATGTAAGGGGTTTGAGTGTTTTTTTTTTTCTCACCCTTGTTGAAGTCGATTTCCTGTCAAGGTACAAAAAGATACAGTAACAAACCACAAACTCTAAAACACAGTCTTTATTGAGTCATGCCAGCAGGAATGAGGGGTACCAGTGGTGGGTGAACAGACTCACCTCACTATCAATGTTTGAACGGCAGTTAAAGAACACAGTCACATGGTAGAGCTTTTAAGACATTTTCCTGCCAACAAATTGGATAACATTTCTTGGAAGGTATTAGTACAGCTTCTGCTTTACATTTTGCACATCCTCTTCCTCAAGACACAGAAAGGATATGTTGTTGGCAATTTAATCTCATGTGCCCATTATAATTAAGAACATCCTTCTGGTCTACAAAATTTCAACAGAAATCTGGAAGGGTTGCTCACAGTACACATTGGTAATCATTCTCTGCCTGTCTGATTTCTGGTTTCCAATTTACACATGTAAATGTCTAATTTCATAGTCATTTTTAATTCTTGAAGTTGACAATGGTGGCTAACAGTTCAAAGCAGAAACAGCCATTCTGGGACTGAGTGGTGCTGAAGGCTTCTTGCAGCCTTTGGATCAGGCCTGATGAGCCTCCTTCAGGTGGCCAGAATACCCCCGATGTAAAGTCACATATTCTGCCCGAATGCGGCTGTAAGGAGGCCATGTGAAAGAGCAGATGCGGCTCGGAGGAGTACTTACCAATCTTCCTTCGGGAGGTATGATCTCCGTGTCTGAGCAATTCCCCCGAGGAACCTGAATGCAGCCGCCTGATGATAATCAGCCAGGGACCCAAATCCCCGCGCCTGACAGCCCCTCTCCTCATGCCCGACAACCCACCCTTCCCGCGTCCGACAGCCCCATTCACCTCACACGAGAGCCCCCATCACTGCTCCCGACACCACCCATGCCTCCCCTGCCCCAACATCCTGTGCCAGCCGCACCTGCCCTGATGTCCTGCGCTGACAGGAACTGGAGTGCGCTCTGAGGCGCCTCTCCTGAAGCTTTCCCTTTCAGGCTGCCATCTGAAAGAACATTCCATAGGGCTGTTTCTGCTTCTGCAGACTGATTCTTGACGTAGAATGCAGCTGAAAGTGGCTCCAGCTGTAGTCAATTCGCACTATTGTTTTAGAGATGAGGCAGGCATTAGGATATGAGACTCAGTCGAGGAGTTGAGAATTGATTCCTGTCTGAAATGTCCTTGGTCACTCTCTCTCCTAGCTTCCTGGCAAAATCTGTGTGATGATGTCTTCATCAGAATTATCAGAACAAGATCCAGCTAATATTCTGCACCCTTCATCAAATTGGAAAGTGAATGGGGGGAGTTGTGTGGTCAGGGCTTAATATGACACAGAATGATGCAGGTCTGTGTGGATTCAGTTGAAATGAGAGGGCAGATAACCTTTAACTTATCCCTGATCCCCCAACAAACCCACTCCCCCAATGCTAATCCCCCAAATGGCACAAGGTTGAACTGAGTCCTTTCAGGGTGAGAGGCAGAAGAGTGGCCTTTGTTCTGTACAAGGGCCAGCAGATGCCAAGGACCGATCACCTCAAGGAGTGAACGAGGATTTAGAATAGGTTTTCCCCAACACAGAACAAAGTAGGAGCAGGAGGCTGTTTCTCCCCGTGAGCCTATTCTGCCTTTAGGTGAAGGACCACCAGAATGAGGAATAAAGAATGAAGCTGGAGGAACTCAGCAGGTTAGGCAGTGTCCATGGAGAGAGATGGTCAGTTAATGATTCAGGTCCGTACACAGACTGAAGCGAGAAGGGGAGCTGGCACAAAATTGGGAGGGCCCAGTGCCTCGGAAGCCACAGAGGATCACAAGACCACCCGACAGGCTGAACTTGTGATGGACACTATGAACTATGTATGTCATAAAGTACAGTACGTGCTCTGTGTCGCCAGATCACCTCGTTGGGTTTTATCTCAAAGAAGTGGTGAAAGGCTTTGATATAGATGTATGGACTGGCCAGTCCATATCTACCTGACCTTCTCCAACCTCTCCCTTAGCTCCACCCTGGATTTCCCGGACTTGCCCCCTCTTGCTTCTGTTCATGGAACCTGGCCCAGTCGTGTATCAGTAATGCTCAGGTTTTTGGTCATTGAAGGTGTTTAATCACTCCATCCTATTTGACGTGATTATTGTGTGCACCACAATGCTGATCCCAAAGGCTTTGGGCAATGTGTACACCTGGTGTAACTGTGCCCAAACTGTCTGGGCTGCACACGTGGATGAGGAATCGAACTCCCACTTTGAGGTGACTCAGAGAATTAATGAAGGACACAGAGTTTCACCAAACCACACTCCAACTCTCTTCGTTCTTATATGCAAGATTCTTTGCACAAAACAGAGAGAGAGTTATTGATCGTATTTACACCAGCTTGACTTCAAGTCACAAGATAGTCTCGCGAGCCATTTACTTGAATGATGGCTCGCGTGGCAGCACCCACTCCTGGCGACTGTGGGTCACTCTGATTAGGGCGTCCGAGCAATGCCAGCATAAATGTTGCCAATATTTAGGAGAAGTGTTGCCCAATTAAGGAATGGTTGTGGTGTTTTGGAGAATTTGTGTACAATGGTTGTTTTGGGAGAAGTGGAGGTTCTAATAAACAAAAACTGAAGGTTGTGTTTTGAAGGAAAGTATGGAGTGCTTTGCTAAAAAGGGACAAAAGTTGTATTTTTCAAAATAGGTCCTGTTTTTGGGTCAAAACCGACATCTTTACTGTGCAAAAATGTGTGCAATTTTCATTTCAAAAGCCAAAACCGTGATTTTCAAATTGGGGTTGAAAAAAACATCTGTGCTTTGTAAAATATGATACAATAAGATACAGGAGCAGAAGTAGGCCATTTGGCCCATTGTGTCCATTCCATCATGAACTGATCCATTCTCCCACTCACCTTTAATACCTTGACTATTCAGATATGTCACGGAGTTGTGTTAACCTTTAATATTAATTTAATATTTCTCGTATATAAAAATGTCTTAGTAAATTAAATTACTGAGGTAAAATATTGTACCTGTATTCTTGATGAGTTAGCTTGGATGTTTCCAGGTGTACAGAAGCCATACCACTTGGGATCATTAAAGCAAACACTGTGTCTGGGGCTCGAGAAAAATTTTTTCAATTGGTTTGGTTTGCCTCAAGAAATGAAATCAGATCAGGGAAAGAATTTTATGTCAGATGTATTTCAACCGTTAGTTTATAAACAAGGAGCTCAACAAATTGCATTGTCAGGATTTAAATATGGCGGTTCGGAAATTATGTAAAGATAAAATGCCCAGGGTTTCTTTGGAAAAATTGACTTGGAAATATGAGTTGGTGGGGGGGGGGGGGGGGGGTGGGTGTGGTTTGTGTCTTCCTCATTTTAAGAATTTTGAAAAGCAGCTCAATTGAGATTTATTAATATATTGTATAATTTAGATGATATTCCAGCTTGGGTTTCTGTTGAATTTAATGCAATAGGGAATACGAATCCCCAAGATTTTATTTACAAATGGAATCCTAAGCTTTATTTGGAAGTGGGGAATCATCTATTTTGAAACATTTGATTGAGTTGATAATGAAATTGGCATGAAAGGTTTAATATTGAAATAGGCATTTTCCTTCTTCAATAGACAACCAATCCTGGAAGATTTGGAGATGGAAGGGTATTAAGAAAATTAGTTTTGAGGATGTGAGATTGAAATCTTTGAAAGAATTATCTTGTTATTACCAAGTTAAAGCTTTATTATCTGTAAAAATAGGTCTTACTTTGATGTTACCTCATCAAAGTGAATTAGAATAACTGATTTGTTATCCTACTGGAAATAAATTTATTTCAGTAATGTATAACTTGCTTCAATCTAAGGCCCCCAAAACTGGAGTGAATAAATCTAGATGAAGATGGGAAATAGATTTAAATTCTCAAATAAGCGAAAAGGATTGGATGGATTTGTGTAAATAATATGACTAAGATATAGGTTGGTTCAATATCATTTTTTACATCAGTTCTATTTGACTCCACAAAAATCAAATAGATTAAATCCTGCTGTATCGGATTAATGTTTTCGATGTGGACCTGAGATTGGAACATTTTTGCATTCAACTTGGCAATGTCCTAAAGTTAGACAATTTTGGATTTGGGTACGTAATTTTCACAGGCCTTCATGTTATTTTTACCGAGTAATATTAAGCTCACACCAAGACACAAGAGCAACTTGTCCGTGAACTACTCTTTGCAGACGATGCCGCTTTAGTTGCCCATTCAGAGCCAGCTCTTCAGCGCTTGACGTCCTGTTTTGCGGAAACTGCCAAAATGTTTTGCCTGGAAGTCAGCCTGAAGAAAACTGAGGTCCTCCATCAGCCAGCTCCCCACCATGACGACCAGCCCCCCCACATCTCCATCGGGCACACAAAACTCAAAATGGTCAACCAGTTTACCTATCTCGGCTGCACCATTTCATCGGATGCAAGGATCGACAACGAGATAGACAACAGACTCGCCAAGGCAAATAGCGCCTTTGGAAGACTACACAAAAGAGTTTGGAAAATCAACGAACTGAAAAACCTCACAAAGATTAGCGTATACAGAGCCGTTGTCATACTCACACTCCTGTTTGGCTCCGAATCATGGGTCCTCTACCGGCATCACGCTTCCACCAGCGTTGTCTCTGCTCCATCCTCAACATTCATTGGAGCGACTTCATCTCCAACATCGAAGTACTCGAGATGGCAGAGGCCGACGCTGCTGAAGATCCAACTGTGCTGGGTAGGTCACGTCTCCAGAATGATGGACCATCGCCTTCCCAAGATCGTGTTATATGGCGAGCTCTCCACTGGCCACCGAGACAGAGGTGCACCAAAGAAGAGGTACAAGGACTGCCTAAAGAAATCTCTTGGTGCCTTCCACATTGACCACCGCCAGTGGGCCGATATCGCCTCAAACCGTGCATCTTGGCGCCTCTCAGTTTGGCCGGCAGCAACCTCCTTTGAAGAAGACCGCAGAGCCCACCTCACTGATAAAAGACAAATGAGGAAAAACCCAACACCCAACCCCAACCCACCAATTTTCCCTTGCGATCGCTACAACCGTGTCTGCCTGTCCTGCATCGGACTTGTCAGCCACAAACGAGCCTGCAGCTGACGTGGACATTACCCCTCCATAAATCTTCGTCCGCGAAGCCAAGCCAAAGAAAGATTAAGGTTATGAGGCCAAAATTAAATTGAAATATTTATCACATTGAATTTGGGTTAATTGCTTCAGCAGTTGCTCGGAAATGTATAGCTGTAGCGGCACACATCGAGACGCAGTCGAATCGGCTCTGCACTGTTACGGCCGCAGCAGCAGTGTAGCCGTGTCAAGATGGTACTGCTGGGTGCATCTTCTCCCCAGCTCAAACGGGCCATGCAGATGCACTTGGCTGCGTCGTTACATCACCGCCCCTGTGTGGGCGGCACTTACGGGCCACCTGAAAAGGTGCAGCATGGGAATTTTCCAATATAAACTGTTGGAAGTGCAAGCGACTAACAGAGTCATCTCCTTATTTCATTTCTCCTTGTAGCTACCGCTACAATTGGTGACCCCGACGAGTCCAGACGATTCTGGACTCCACACCATGGATGCTGCAGCAGTCAACGCAGTGGCTATGAAATTGCCAACCTCTGGACGCTTCGCCCACGCACTTGGTTCAGGCAAGCGGAAGCACGACTTCACCTCCGGCAGATCACGACTGATTCGACAACGTTCTACCATGTCGTCAGTTCCCTGGACCAAGAGACCGCGGCCAGGGTGGACGACCTGATACACGATCCCCGGAGGAAGGAAATACGCAGCCCTCAACAAACTCCTCTTGAGGGCTTTCGGCCTGTTCAGACGACAGTGCGCTGCCAGGCTGATGCACCTGCACAGCTAAGGAGACAGAACACCATGTGCCCTGATGGATGAGATGGTCGCACGAGCAGAGGGCCACAAGTCATGCCTCATGTCTGAGTAGGCTTTCTTGGAACAGATGCCAGATGACATACAACTGCCGTTGACGGACGAAGATTTCTCAGACCCACGTAAGGTCACGGCCAGAGCTGGTGCGCTGTGGCACATGAAACAGGAAAATGAGTCCGCCATGAACCGATTGACTCATCCTCATGTGAGGCAGCAGAACTGATCCCACCCGAACCGAGCACAACCGCCCCCCACCAAATTAGCAGAGGCACTGAACGTTAGCTGGTGTCTTTATCAGCAACACCGATGGGCTCGAGCGTGAAGATACAGCCAGCCCTGCTCATTTTCAGAAAATGCCCAGGCCAGCCGCCGCTCATGGACAAGGTGGCTGACCTCACCAATAGCCTCTTGAACATTACTGACAAGGCTAGTGGCCGGCACGGGTGCTGAACTCAGTGTCATCCCACCAATTGCCCTGAAGAGACGAACATACCCACAAGGTCCCACCCTCTGGGCGACAAAAAAGACTGCCATCAAGACCTTTGTCACGCACAATGTCCAAAAACAACTCGGCAGAGAAAATTTCTAGTGGAATTTCATTCGAGCCACTGTGGACACATCACTTCTCGGTGCAGACTTTCTACGAGCACACAGCCTGCCTTTGGACGTGAAGGCCAAACGCTTGGTCCATTCCCAGACATCCCAATAGATATTTCTCCAGGAATGCTTTATGTTCTTGGCATTCTCCAGTTTATTTATTTTTTTAGGAGTGGGGGGGATGTTGGGAGGGTGGGTTGAGGGGGATGGGAGGATAATACCACTGTTTAATTTTTAAAAATAATTTACAGTTGAATGTAATACAATTATTATTTTGGTGAAAAATTGAGAAATAAAGTATTAAAAAAACCAAATTGCATTGTCTGCAAATCACCCAGAATGTGTGATGTGTGGCGGCTCACCACCAGGCAGGCGAACCAGCCCCGCTTGTAAGCCACGCGGTGGGACAGCCGGCCAAAATGGCGCCATTGGGTGTGTTCCCTTCCTCCCAGCACGGGGCTCAGAAGCCCCGAGCTGGGGGACCACGTGATGCCCAGGTGACGTCAGCGCCGTCCAGCATGGTTTTCAGCCAGGTCCAGGATGGGAGTATAAGTACAGCTTAGCAGCCTGCAATAAACTAGTCTGCTCACTGAGCTCAAACTGTCTGGTTGTGTGTGTTCTTTCAGGAGCACTGTAGCTGATGCAACAATTGGTGACCCTGATTGGATCAAACGTCTTTGAACCCATCATGAGTGAGCCTGGGGTGATCAGCGCCTTAGCCGCGAAACTCCATGAATTCTGGGTTCAGGAGCTGGAGACCTGCGTCAGCCACGCGGAGGCTCAGTTTCACCTCTGCCAGACCTCGTCCGACACAACCAAATTCTATCATGTGGTCGCTGCCCTGGACCTGGCCATCGGCAGACACGTGCTGCACCTTGCTCAGCACCCACCCGCCGAAGACAAATACGAGACCGTCAAGCAAGTGCTTACTGGATCCCTCGGACTATCCAGACACCAGCATGCCGCTCAGATGCTACACCTCGGCCCCCTGAGGGACAGGTCCCCAATGGAGCTGATGGACGAGATGCTCACGCTCATGGGTGAGCACACCAACTCCCCACTCTTCGAGTGCATTTTCCTCGACCATATGCCCGGGGACGTCCAGCTGCTGCTGGTCCAGGAGAGCTTCACTGACGTGAGGAAGGTCCCCAAGAAGGCCCAGGAGCTATGGCACGCACTATTCCCAGAAGGCTCAGTGGTCCAGTAGGTCTCGAGGCACAGACATGACCACGCCAAGCCTGCCCCGAGCACTGCAGTAGAGCATTTTGCTCCTGCAGGGGTGCCCAAGAGCATAACCAAGGGCACAGCATCCGCTCCATGCCTCTGCTTCTACCACCAGCGCTGGGGAGCCAAGGCTCGGAAGTGTCATCAGTCTGGCTCATTCCAGGGAAATGACCAGGCCGGCCAGGGTTAATGGCTGCGGGGGCTGGCCAAGAACACAACCTCCTCTATCTGTGGGACTCAGTCAGCAGCTGGCAGTTCCTCGTTGATCTGGAGCCCAGATCAATGTCATCCTGGCCTTGTGGTCCTCCCCTCCGTGCAGCCAGATGTATGGAGACAAGACAGTCCACTTCCAGATCAGCCAATGAAATTTCACATGGAGGTTCACCTTCTTGTCCTTTCCAACTGCCATCCTGGGTGCAGACTTCCTCCTCGCACATAGGCTTCTGGTAGACATTCGAGGTAGGTGCCTGGTGGATGCCGTACCTTCCAGGCCGTTCGCCTCGACGCCTCCCGCTCGGAGCAACCACAGATGGCCACGATCAGCACACCCAGAGACTCGTTCCAGTGAATGCCGGAAGAGTTCACAACACTGATCAAGCCATAGTTCTCCGCTGCCTCACCGCACCGCGGGGTGTTCCACCACATCCCCACGCAGGGCCCAATGGTTCACGCCAAGGCTCGCCGGCTCCTGCCTGACAAGCTCAAGGAGGCGAAGGAGAAGTTTTGGCACCTGTTGGAACTCGGGATCATTCGGCGGTCTGAAAACCCATGGGCCTCGCCGCTCCACCTGGTCTTGAGAGCCTCCGGTGGCTGGCGTTCCTGCGGAGACTATCGACGACTCAATGAGGTAACAGTTCCTGACCGTTATCCCATCCCTCACATCCAAGACTTTGCAGCCAACCTGCATGGTGCGAGTGTTTTCTCCATGGTTGACCTGGTGCGTGGATATCACCAGATCCCGGTGCACCCTGAGGACATACCAAAGACAGCAATCATCTCCCCCTTTGGCTTGTTCGAATTCCTGTGCATGCCATTCGGGCTCGAGAATCCCGCTCAGACCTTCAAGCGCCTCATGGACTCTGTGGGCAGGGACTTGGATTTTGTCTTTATTTATTAGGACGACATTCTCGTCGCCAGCAAGGACCAGGCGCATCACAAGGCCCACCTTTGTGCCCTTTTCTCCCGGCTGGCCGATTTCAGCCTTGCCATCAACCTGGCCAAGTGCTAGTTTGGGAAAGAGTCCATGCAGTTCCTGGGCCATACCATCACGGCCGAAGGAGCCACGCCCACCGCTGCAAAGGTCTCCGCTCTCAGGGAGTTACCATGTCCGGACAGCCTCAAGGAGCTGCAGGAGTTTGCGGGTATGGACTACTTTTACAACCGCTTCATCCCGGGATTTGATGGATGCAGCCGGTGCTGTATTAAAAATAAATATGTCTGATGATGTTAAAAATCCACTGGCTTATGTATCTCAGACATTGAATAAACACTCAAAAGAATTATTCTGCTGCTGGAAAATAATTTTTGTCCCTTGTATTAGCTCTGCAACATGTAGAAGAATGTGTTTGTGCTGCTATGGGATTAAATATTGATCATAAGTTTTGAGTAAGATTAAAAATAAGAATAGGTGATGATTCAACTAGAGTTTAATTTTGCAAGAATAGGACTGAAGTATAAGACACTATAATGATATTAAGGGCCAGTGTCATTGAGGATTGCTTGTCATTGTTGGATTTAGAGGTTTCTGCTACATTTGTTTTTATTCTATTGATTATGGCTGTGAAATCTATTAAGAACAAATCAGAGTTTGCAGTTTAAAATTTTGACCTTTCAGAAGTCTAAAAATTTCTCCATGGGAAGGAGGTGTAATGGAATTGTGTTAACCTTTCAAATAAATCCTCAAAGGCTTAACTTTATCACACCACCAGACAGACAAAAAAAAGTATTAATTTGAATCCCACAATGAAAACATAAATCTGAATGACTAAATCCTTATCTTTTTTTCCTGGAGTTAAATACAACTGATGTAAAAAAAATTATAATTCACCCAATTATATCGCACATTCATCAATTTAATCCACCATCTTCACATATAGTAAGTAGTCCGTTCTTCTTGGGTTAATTCGAAAGAAGAATCTACCATTTAATCAAAAATTGGTTTAGCCATTTTCTGTTGTCACAAACATTTCTGAAATAGATCCCTTTTTTTGCCCCATTTACAATTTTCAATTTTAGTTAACTTGGGTATCTTCAATTCCCGCCCAAATCCACCTGTGACAGCACTTGCATGGAATGACACCCGTTTACCATGTCCCTCTGTTCAACCTCATTCCTCAGTGCCCGACCGTTCACCGTGTCTATCTTTTCTTGGTTTGCCCTTCAAAATGTGACACCTCACACTTGTCTGCATTAAATTCCATCTGCCCTTTCTCCAGCTGGTCCAGATCCTTCTGCAAGCTTTCCTGGCTGTCCACAACTCCACCGTTCTTGGTGTTACCTGCAAACTTGCTAATCCAATTCACCACATTATTGTTCCAGCACCTATCCCTGAGGCACAGCTCTCGTCACAGGCCTCCAGTCTGAGGAGCAATTGGCCACAGCCACTCACTGGCTTCTCCTGCACAGCCGTTGTTTCACATCCAAAATACAGAGGACATATGGATGGATGTTAAAATTCTCAAAGGTACATTAGTTAAAATGGTGTCAAATCACAAGGAACAGAAGTTGGCCATTCAGCCCACTGTGTCTGCTATCCCCTGATCTAAACAGTTCTCGCCTCTCATTCCAAGTTCTGGCTTTTTCCCCTGATCCCTTGATACCCTGACTCATTAAACATCTATTAATTCCGCCACCCCCCCCCCACTTAAACTCCCTCAACAGTCCAGCAATAAATTTCATGACCTTCTGGTGAAATAAATTTCTCATCTGCTTTGAATAGGTATCTTCTAATTCTAAGACAATGTCTTTTTATCCAAGGGAAACATTATTCACATCTACTGTCCAATCCTTTCAGCATTGGAAAGGTTTCTGAGATCTCCTCTCCTTCTTCTATACTCCAATGAAGAGTGGAGATATATCATCCTGGTAAATCTCTGCTCTCTCTCCAATATCAGCACATCCTTTTTAAGAAAAACTTCGCAGTTCTCCAAATGAGGTCTCTCCCATGCCCCACCAACACCTCCCTACCCTCGAAACAAAGGCCAACATAGAATTTGCTTTCTTTTCCTGCCGATCCAACCTGGTGGTTACCCACTCACTATGTTTTCCTGAACGAGAACCCCCCCCCAAGTCCCTTGACACTTGAAATAATTACATGTAATTTATGTAACAAATTTGAAATTTTTGGAAAGATTTGGGAATCCTATTTATAAACTGTAGGAATTAAGTTGTAATCGCCCAACCTGAAACTTCTGACTCCTAAAATCAAGAAAATTTGTTAGATTTTATTTGATAGTTTTTTAGTAATTTTTTTATAAATACTTTCCAGATGTTATCTTTCTTTTCTATTGGGTTGTTGGGCAGGGGGAATTTAAAAAAAAATACTATGTATTAATTTTTCATTATCTTTGAATGAGAAATTTATGTACGCATTTAATGCATGTGAAATTAAAATTTTCAAAGAGAAGCTTAACATAACGTAATACATTTGGCTTATTTTCAAGAGTTGTGGAGAGTGAGGAGGGTTTTCATGGACTACAAAAGGATTTGGACTGTTTGAAAAGATGGCAGATGGAGTTTAATGTAGGTAAGTGTGAGGTGCTTTATGTTGGGAAGAATAACCAAGACGTATGCAGTGAAGGGGAGGGCATTGAGGAACAGAGGGACCTTGGAGGAATGGTTCAATAGACAATAGGAGCTGGAGTAGGCCCTTCGGCCTGTCGAGCCTTCAGTGACCGCCATTTTACAGATCATGGCTGATCACTACTATCAGTACCCCTTTCCAGCCTTATCCCCATAACCCTTAACTCCTTTGCCCACTAGAGTCTTATCTAACTCTCTTTTGAACATAATCAGCGAATCTGCCTCTACCACCCTCTGTGGCAGAGCATTCCACAGATTCACACTTCTCTGGGTAAAAAAATGTTTTCTCATCTCCGTCCTAAAGGGCCTACCCTGTATTCTTAAACTATGCCCTCTAGTCCTCGTCTACCCCATCACTGGGAACAAGTAATCCGACTTCACCCTGTCCATCCCCCTGATAATTTTGTATACCTCAATCATGTCCCCCCTCATCCTTCTAAACTCCATCGGATACAAGTTCAGTTTTTCTAGCCTTTCAGCATATGTCAACCCCACCATCGCTGGAACTAACCTTGTAAATCTGCGCTGCACACCCACTATAGCTAGTATGTCCTTCCTCAAAATTGGAGACCAGTGCTGGACGCAATACTCCAGGTGGGGTCTCACCACGGCCCTGCACAACTGCAGAAGGGCGTCTCTGTTCCTATACTCCAATCCCCTCTTTATGAAAGCCAACATGCCATTTGCCTTCTTCACAGCTTTCTGAACCTGCATGTTAGCCTTCAGTGACCGGTGAACAAGTACACCCAGATCCATTTGCTCCTCCCCACTCCCTAGCTTGTCTCCATTTAAAGAATACTCAGCTTTCCTATTATTGCCCCCAAAATGGATAACCTCACATTTGCTCACATTGAACGTCATCTTCCATTCAGCAGCCCACACCCCCAACCTGTCCAAGTCCCTCTGCATTTTCCTGACATCCTCCTCACACCCCACACCGCCACGCAGTTTAGTGTCATCTGCAAATTTGCTCATGTTATTAATCCCCTCATCCAAATCATTTACAGAAATTACAAACAACTGAGGACCCAATACCGATCCCTGCGGCACTCTACTCGTCACATCCTGCCATCCTGAAAAGGACCGGCTTACTCCAACCCTTTGTTTCCTATTTCTTAACCAATTTCCTATCCATGTCAGCACCTTACCTCCAATTCCATGCTCCCTGATCTTGCCCACTAGTCTCCCGTGCGGTACCTTATCAAAGGCCTTCTGGAAGTCCAAATACACCACATCCACTGGCTCTCCCAAGTCCACCCTCTTTGTCACATCCTCGAAAAATTCCAGAAGGTTAGTCAAGCATGACTTACCCTTAAGGAATCCATGCTGACTAGCCCTTATCCTATTTCTGCCTAAGTGTTCTGGTATTACTCCTTTTATGATAGATTCCAATATCTTCCCCACCACTGACGTCAGGCTGACCGGTCTATAATTTCCCGTTTTCTCCCTCCCTCCCTTCTTAAAAATCGGCACCACATCAGCCACTCTCCAATCCTCAGGGACCTCCCCCGAATCTATGGAACTTTGGAAAATGTCGACCAGTGCCTCCACAATTTCCATAGCAACTTCTTTAAGCACCCTGGGATGCAGCCCATCAGGCCCTGGGGTTTTATCAGCCCTCAGTCCCAACAATTTACTCACAACCTCCTGCTTCTAGATCTGGATATCCATTAGATCCCCTACTTCCCCAGGAAAGTTCCCCAAGTCTCTTGATACCGCATGACCACTACCCCCTAACTGACCATAACCTATATCCTCCTTGGTGAAGAGCGATGCAAAGTATTTGTTAAATTCCTCAGCCATCTCCTTGTTTCCGGTAATAATTCCATCCTTTTCCATTCTTAATGGACCAATTTTAGACCGAACCAATTTCTTCCTCTTCACATATTTAAAAAAGCTTTTGCTATCCTCCATGATATTATTTGCTAATTTCCCCTCATAGATCATTTTCCCCTCTCTTATGACTTTCTTAGTTACCCTCTGATGCTCTTTGAAGGTTTCCCAATCCTCTAGCTTCCAACTCCACTTCTCTATCTTATACTTACTCCCTTTGGATTTGATATTGCACTTGATTTCATTAGTTAGCCACGACTGCCATTTGCATCTCCTGGAGCCTTTCCTCCACTTTGGAATAAATTTGTCCTGAATCCTGTGGAAAATGTCCAAAAGCACCTGCCATTTTTCCCGAGTTGTCCTCCCAGCTAGTGTATCTTTCCATTTTATTTTGGCTAGCTCCTCCCTCATAGCTGCATAATCCCCTTTATTTAACTGCAGTACAGATGCTTCCGACTTCCTTTCTTTTTCCCTTTCTAATTGCAGCTAAAAAATAACCATACCATGGTCACTATTCCCTAATGGCTCCCCTACATCGAGGTCACTTATTAACTCTGCGTCACTGCACAGCACCAAGTCCAGAATCGACTTCCCCCTAGTAGGTTCCTCCACTAGCTGCTCCAAGAAAGTATCTCGTATTGGGTAGGACACGTAACAGCAGCATCGTATAATTCAAAAGCAAGAGGAGTAGCTATATTAATTAGTAAAAATGTGCCATTTAAAATAGAAGAGGAAATAATAGATCCAGCAGGGAGATATGTAATGATAAAATGTCAGATATATTCGGAGTTTTGGAATCTACTCAATGTATATTCACCTAACGAAGAAGATCAAAAGTTTATGCAAGATATCTTTTTGAAGGTAGCAGATACGCAAGGGAACATATTAATAGGAGGGGATTTCAACCTGAATTTGGATTCAAATATGGATAAAACTGGGGAAAAAAATTAACATAAAAGAACAAAGTAACCAAATTTATAATTAAATCAATGGAAGAAAGTATCTCGTAGACATTCAATAAACTCACTCTCTTGTGTTCCTGCCCCCGTCTGATTATCCCAGTCCACTTTCATGTTGAAGTCCCCCATAACTACCGTATTGCTACCACTTTGACATGCCACTCTTAATTCCTGATTTATACTGCTACCGATATCTGAGCTACTTTTCGGAGGCCTGTAAATGACCCCCATTATGGTCCTCATGCCTTTACAATTTCTTAATTCTATCAAAACAGATTCTACCCACCTGTTTCAATGTCTTTCCTTTCAAATGCCTGAATTTCATTTCTTACCAACAGAGCTACCCCACCCCCTCTTCCCAACTTTCTGTCTTTTCTATAGGACGTGTACCCGGGAACATTGATTTCCCAATCCTGCCGTTCCCGCAGCCATGTCTCTGTAACTCCGACATCTCCTGTCCAAGATGCAGATTGCAAGAGCTGTAAAGTGCTGCCACTGCCTGTTCACACCGAGTACTGCATGCATGAAGCGAGAGGGAGAGAGAGAGAGAGAGAGATCTAGGTATAATACCACCACCTGGTGTCCGGACTCGCGAACTACAGGATACATGATTTTTATTTTTCATGGGAGTGTTGGAGTATGAGAGGAGACTTGATTAAGGTTAACAAAATAGAGCAAGATGGATAATATGGAGCTCCAATGAACTGGGAGGTCTCACCTGTGAAGGAGCAAGTGTGAGATCTCCCAGTTCATTCTTGCTCGGGCAGTGGTGGCCAATTGCAAGACAGCTCCAATTAGGGGAAGAGAATATGCTGTTTCAGGTCATGGGTTTGAAACGGTTTCCCCAGTTGTGCCATTCAGACTCAAGAGAGCAGATGCTTGCAGACAGGAAGGAAACCTAGTTTTATTGTGGAGAATTGCTTGTTTTTCGGGGTGAAGGTTGTTTGTGGTCTGAGATTCCTAAATATTTTACAATGGAAGCAGCAATTTTCCTTGTGCCTGATTGCTACATAGCGGGTAAAATGTCTCAAATCTATCGCTCAGCCAGGACTTTGGGTCATTGATTTGGAGAGAGAGTGATGGCTTGGCAATATTTATAGCATGGTGAGTCCAAAGCTCTCAAAGTGACAGTGTGGAAGGAGTTTGTCTGTTCTTTGTGTTTTCTGCCACCCTTGAGAACTTAAAAAGTGTCCGTGAATTGTGGTATTGGTGAGACACAAGCTTGTTTTGCCCTCTTTTTGTTCTGTATGTCTATAAAGTTTCAGTTTAGGGATAAAATGTCCAGACACTGTTCTGTTCAAAAGTCTAGTAACTAAATCAGATTCTCCCGAGTTCTTGTCATGGATATGCATCAAGAAGCCTGTTTAGCAGCAGTCGTGTTGCATTAGAGGTGCACATACAATTTTCAAAAATAATGAGTTTGAAACCAGAAAAAGATCAGGTCGTGCCCAAAGGTTCATCTGTGCTGTTGAATTGAATTGATGCCCCCAGGTCCAGAATGTGCACTTCCACCCCATGGTCTTGAGCTTCCCAAATCGCCAATGAACTTACGGCCCCCTTGAGCTGTGGAGTGTGGGAGGAAATCCACACAGACACCGAGAGGATGTAGAAACTTCTTGCAGTCAGTGCTGACTTGATCCTGGGGTGACTCGTGCTGGAGAGGTGGGACTACTGTCCTGCCTTCATCTTGTGTCGGCTAATTTTTGTCTGATGGTGGATGGAGGTCTGACATGATATTCCCTTGGCCTTGAGGGAAAGAAGAGTAGAAATTGCAAGGGCTCTGACAGAAATGTTTAAAACCTGTTTATCCACGGTTGAGGTGCCAGAGGAATGGATGTAATCTAATGTTCCCTTGTTTAAAAACGGCTTCAAAAGCCAACCAGGTGAGCCTGACAGTGATAGGTTAATTATTGGAGGGTAATCAGAGAGTACCTCGAAAAGAATCTGTTCAAATAGCTGGCCTTGATCAACCATCACATAGAATACAGGAGTCGGGCAGTGAGGTTGAGACTAGACAAGATATTGGTGAGGCTCTTTTGTGAGTACTGTGTGCAGTTCTGGTCACCAAATGAGAGGAAAGCTATCAATAAAGTAGAGAGGGTGCAGAGAAGATTTACGTCAATGTTACCTTGATATCAGCAACTAGATTACAAAGAAAGATTGAGCAAATGAAGTCTTTATTTTTTGGATTGTAGATGGTTGAGAGGGGATTAGATCGAAGTCTTTAAAATTACTAGGAGGATAGAACGAGTTGATGTGGAGAGACTTTTTTCATTGCGGGGAGCATGGATTGAAACAGGAGGTAAAAGTTTGGAAGTAACATGAGGGGGAACTTCTTTACTCAGAGTGGTGGCTGAGTGGAGTGAGCTTCCAGGAAATGTAGTGGCGGCAGGGTCCATTTTGTCATTTCAGGGAGAATTGGAGGGGAGGGGAATGCAGAGAGGTGGTACGAGAGGAGAGTATTTCGTTCAGTGCAGACAAGAAGGGCCAAATGACCTGTTTCTGTGCTGTAATTGTTATAGGGTTAAAATGTGTGGCAGTAACTTGGAAGTCCGATGCGTATTTGGGAATGGGTCGATAGCCACACTGAAATAGGCCGTTGTATCCCACTTGAAATAATTACATTGAATTCACGGAACAAATTTGAATTTCTCTTTTGAAGATTTGGGATGTGTATTTACCAATTGTAGGAATTAAGTTGTAATCACCCAACATGAACTTTCTGACTCCTAAAACCAAGAAAAGCAAGATTTTATTTGAGAGTTTTGCTCAATTTTTATGAATGCTATCTAGATGTTTCCTCTCTTTATTGTTTTCTATTGGGCAGCTGTGGGAGGGGTTACTTTTTAAATCACTATGCATTAATTTTATCTTATTTTCAAATAAGAAATTTAAGTTTTTTAATGCATATGTTAAATTAAATGTAAAAATGTTACAAATAAGATAAATGAAGAATTGTTTCAGGAACTGGCGATTTTCCACGAGTGCCGTGAACCCCAGGCAGCAGGAATGTGTGAACGAAACACAAAACTGGCCAGAAGAACTGAGGAAATACGGCTAAAAGTGCCCAAAAAGGTGCTGATGCCACCTTGATTTTAATGCAGGTGACACCGAGGAATGCGTTGGGGCAGAGATGGTCCATGGACAGCCAATACGGACGCCTTGGGGAACAAAGCCCGCACCACCAGTCGGGATGGATAATGGTGGGTAATGAATAAGCAAATATTAGAGACACTGATAGAGAGCGACACACATACCCAGACAGACAGACACACACACACACACAGACACACACAGGCAGAGACAGAGAGAGACTCTGACAGTGAGAGAGAGACAGAGAGAGAGACACACAGACAGAGAGAGACACACAGACAGAGAGAGACACACACTCACAGATACAGACACAGATACAGAGACACAGACAGAGAGAGACACACACACATACCCAGACGGACAGACACACTCACACACAGACACAGAGAGACAGATATATAGACACAGAGAGACAGATATACAGACACAGACACACAGAGAGACACATACAGACAGAGAAAGAGACACTGACAGCGAGAGAGAGACAGAGAGAGAGACACGGACAGAGAGAGACACAGAGAGAGAGTCACAGACGTACGCACACAGGCAGACACACACAGACACAGAGACACACACAGACACAGAGACACACACAGAGAGACACAGAGTGACACAAAGAGAGACACAGATAGAGAGAGAGACAGAGAGAGAGACACAGACAGAGAGAGACAGACAGAGAGAGAGACACAGACAGAGAGAGAGAGACACACACACAGACTGACAGAGAGAGACCCCTTGGTTGTGCACTTAACTCCCTCATCTCTCCTGGCAGGATCTCATCACCTTTCCTACCCGTGGACCATGACATCTGTCTGCTCATCCTCCTTCCTGAGAAAGGTGTGAACTCTACCCTAGAAACCCCACAGCAAAGAAAAGGGACCCTTCGGCCCTTCTCGTCCATGGTGAAATATTCTGCCAGTCTCATCGACCTGCACCCAGTCCCTAACCCTCCTGACTTCCCACATCCATGGATCTCTGCAATTGATTCTTAAAACGTAAGAGTTTGAATGTTAAATGGCAGACCATTGAGGAGTGTTGTCAAACAAAGGGATTGAGGAACTGTGGTACAGAACTGCCCGAAAGTGGAGTCCCTTGTAGAGATGGGGGGGTGGGGGGGAGTGAAGAAAGCTTCTGGTATTTTGGCCTTCAGAAATGAGAGGATTGAGTGCAGGAGGTGGGAGGCCACGAGGAAGTTGGACGAGGCATGGGTGAGGCCAACTTGGGAACGTTGTGTGCCGTTTGGGTGGCCGGAGGAGAGGAAGGATAGGAATGAGACAGCGCGTCGAGGAGAGGGACAAGAAGGTGGTCTGGCTTTCGGGGTTTGAGTTCCAGGGGAAGGTTGGACAGGCTGGGACTTTATTCCCTGGAGCGTAGAAGATTGAGGAAGATTTGAAAATTGTGAGGGGGGACGGATCGTGTCCATGGGGACAGGCTGTTTCCAAGGAGAGTGGGAGAGATTCAAAGAGGAGGACATGGATTGAGATTGAAGGGGGATTTTCTTCCCTCAGAGGGGGGTGGGAACATGGAATGAGCTTTGGGCCAAGGTGGTGGAGGTGGGATGGACTGGAATCTTGGGGGGGAATGTGGGGCAGGTCCTGGTGTGGAAATGTGCAGCCTGAAGGGGAGATGGACTGGAGGCCCGAGGCAGCTCTCGGACCCTTCCCCAGTGGGACGAGGTTCTCAGGAGAGAGGGGGCTCCAAAGGGCCGGACCTCGAGCCCTGGGGCTCCATCCAGGGGCTCGGGGTGGTGGAGAGGAGATCCCGTGGAGGGGTGGATCAAGCTCTCGCGAGAGCGACCCCTGGTGGCTGCCATGTTGTTGATCTTTCCGGCCTTTGGAGGAGTTGGTCGCGAGCGGGAGGGGGAGAGAGGTTCGTGTCGGTTCCTCACGGGCGGGAATCGGGGCATTTTGGGAGCGAGACCAGGGAGGACGGAGTTTCCATGGGTCGCCCTTTGGGTCTGGAGCGGCCGGAGCTCGGAGGGGAACGGGCAGGGGGATGGTTGTGAGGTTCGGCTGGGGTACCGTGAGGGAGTTTGGGTCGGGGTGGCGTTAGGGTGTGTGGTAGTCGGGGACCCGCGAGGCTGAAGGGGGTGGGTCGGGGTCCGTGAGGCTGTGGGGGGGAGGGGGATCCGCGAGGCTGAGGGGGATCAGGGACCCGCGAGGCTGAGGGGCGCCACGGGGCAGAGGGGGCTCGGGGCCCGCGAGGCAGAGGGGGCTCGGGGCCCGCGAGGCAGAGGGGGGAGAAGGACGGGGACCCAGAAGGGTGAGGGGGTCGGGGACCCAGAAGGGTGAGGGGGTCGGGGACCCAGAAGGGTGAGGGGGTCGGGGACCCAGAAGGGTGAGGGGGTCGGGGACCCAGAAGGGTGAGGGGGTCGGGGACACAGAAGGGTGAGGGGGGTCGAGGACCCAGAAGGGTGAGGGGGACCCGCCAGAGGGGTGTGGGAGATCTGCCAGAGGAGTGAGGGACATGCAAGGCTGTGGGGGGCGGGGATCCTGCGAGGCTGAGGGGGACGGGTATCCAGAAGGTTGAGGGACACGCAAGGCTGAGGTACTCGTGGAACCAGAAGGGTGAGGGGAATGAGGACCCAGAAGGGTAATGGTGATCAGGACCCAGAAGGGTGAGGGTGATCAGGACCCAGAAGGGTGAGGGTGATCAGGACCCAGAAGGGTGAGGGTGATCAGGACCCAGAAGGGTGAGGGTGATCAGGACCCAGAAGGGTGAGGGTGATCAGGACCCAGAAGGGTGAGGGTGATCGTGGACCCAGAAGGGTGAGGGTGATCGTGGACCCAGAAAGGTGAGGGGGTACGGGGACCCAAAAAGCTGAGGGGGGACAGGGACCCAGAAGGCTGACGGGGACCCAGAAGGCTGAGGGGGAAGTGGGGACCCAGAAGGCTGAGGGGGGAAGGGGACGGGGACCCAGAAGGTTGAGGAGGTACGGGGACCCAGAGGGCGGAGGGGGGGACCGGGACGTGGACCCAGAAGGCTGAGGGCACCTGCGAGGCTGAAGGTGGGGGTGGGAACCCGCGTGGTTTAGGGGATCCGTGTGGTTGAGGGGATCGGATAACTGCGAGTGTGAGGGGGACCCGTGAGGGTGAGGGAGTCCCGGCCCCATGGATGGGAATGAGCAGGAAGGGGTGCTGGTCAGTGGGACGAGAATATCAGTTCACCACAGACTGTAAGCTTTCAGTTCTGTAATGAGACGTCATTAACTCTGACACCGACAGCCCAACCCTTTTTCTCCCAGTACCACTGCAGACATTGGAAGACGGTCCTCTTTAAAATAATCCAAATACCCCTTGGCGCGGACCCGCCGAAGCCACAGATTAGAATCTGCATCTCAGATGGTGAAGTCTTCAGATTTTTCTTTAAAATATTGTTTACATTGTAAAACCATTTGGAAAGTGCGTTCACATATATTGTAATGTTCAAATCAAAAGGAAAAACTAGCACTAAGCAAGGTTAAAAAAAAAACACACAGGAATAAAGTGCCAGCATCCTGGAGATGGATTTCACAGTGACTAAGGACAAGATTTGTTCTTGTCTCTAGCTGTGCACACACGAGGATGAGAGCAGTGTTTGAGATGCTCTAGCCAGAAAGAATTCCGATCCATATCCCCACAGTTTTATTCCTCGGGCTGACGGCAAGGTTCAGACTGAAATAGCAGAGGATGAGAATCCAGGCAAAAGGACAGAAGCCCAGACCAAGCAACAATTTGGGCAGAAGGATTTAGGTCCACCGGTAGAGAGAGAGAGAGAGTGGAAGGATACTGTCAGAATGCCCATAGGATTTAACCTGTTTAAAAGCAGGTGGCACAAATCTGTGCAGAGGGGCACAATTTAAAGGCGATTGCAGATGTTTGATTGGGAAGCTGCAGGAATTCAGCCCATCAGAATGAAGTAAATGCAATATCCAGAGAGAGAAACCTTGGGCTTTTCTCTGGAGTGATGCAGGAAGCTCATAGAGTGAATGGATTTGAGGCAGAGCTTGGTAGAGGAGCAGGCAGTGCTGAGGAAACACAAGGCTGCTGAAGGACTTGTAGAAAGAGAACGTGCAGAAGGCTGCGGGTGCCTGGAGCGCATGGCTGGGCAGGATGGTGTAGTCTGGAATAATACGGACCTTTAACATTTAGACAGGCACATTGATGCAAGAAAAATAGTGGGTTTACGGGTGTGAGGGGTGAAAGGTTCAGTTTGTATTAGGTTTGATCAGTTGTCTTGTGACACCAATACCCCTGAGCAAAAAGCTCTGCAAAAGTTAAGACACCGCCCAGGATATCTTAGGTAAAAACCCTCCATCATTGAGAACATTTGCAGGGAACGCTGCTGTCAGAGAGCAGCAGCAATCAAGGATCCACATCACCCGCTCTGTTCTCACTGCTCCCATCAGGAAAGAGGTATAGCTGGGTTCAGGAACAGCTGCTTCCCCTTCACCACCAGACTCAACACACATTCAGGGACCCATTTAAAGACTCTTCCTTTTGCACTTTGAATTTTTTCTCTCTCTATTGCAGTTTGTTTTCATATCCACATTTTCAGAGATTACAAGTAGATGAGTCCAGTTGGGGAAACTTGGTTTTGGTCTATATAATGGTTACATTCATCCCCTTTTATTGTTCATTTATATTAGTGTCTGGGCCCCTATGTGGTCCAGGTACTGTTGACAGACCTTTACCAAAGGGTCACGTTTATGTGATTTTTTTTTTCCCGTAGGTAACAGCAGTTCATTTCCACAGCCCAGCGTGCTATCGGACATCCAGTTGATCGTGATACATCTTTTCGCGAAGGCCAGTGCTATTTTTATAAATGAGATTAGATATTTGGTCAAGTTGTCGCTTGTTTCCATTAAGATATTGCTCCAGGTATCACGTGGAGGCCACTCCTGTGATCGTGGTTAAATTTTCTGCGCTTTCTTGCCAAAATGGCCTCACTTTCACGCACGACCACGTAGAAAAGTTTAATGAAGCTCATCATCCCATTGGCCTTCATTTCGGTTGAAGCACTGCATGCAGATTTTACAAAGCAGTCTGAAACCCTTTTTCCACAGGAATCCCAGTTCATTGGCCATGCAGTGTCTCAGGTTAGGAAGCCCTTGGTGCCATTTCCACTGGGACACAAGATTGCTTTTCCACTGAACACAACTCATCCCCGGGGAGCGGAGTGTTCTGCCTTCGACTGGAAACGGGTGATTCTCTGCTGTCTCTCTTCCACTGGTTTTACCATCAGGCCGACATCGGCAAACGCCGAGGATATGAGTAGGGTTAGAGGTGGCGTGAAATGACATCATTTGACACTGGCATTTGGACAGTGTCCCTTTTCCACTGGACCCTGTCCCAGGAAATTCCCGGGATTGGCCATGAGGGACTGTACTTTTGAAGTTGAAACACTTTGCAGAGCAAAGTCTTGGAATTTAATTTCTTCAACTATGTACGCTATTCTGGCGCTCCATCCTGCAGGATCTAGATGGTTCATTTCATAGCACCTGAATCAATCCCTGACTAATCACAGAGCACTTCTGGTGTAGGGATTGCTTCAAGTGGAATTTGAGTTTGAGAGCATTTTGAAAACCACAGGTCTAAGTTATAGGGAAAGGTTAAGCAAGATTTTTATTCTGCGAAGCATAAAAGGTTGAGGTTGGATTGGGTTGAGGTATTTAAAATTATTGGGGTATAGATTTGAGGTGGGTTGAGAGAAAGGGGCAGAAGTTTCGAGGAAATGTGAGGGGGGACTTTCACTCAGAGTGGTGGGTGTGTGGAATGGACTTGCAGATGAAGTGGAGGAGGCTGGCTCAATATTAGCTCTTAAGGAGAAGTTGGATATGTATTTGGACAGGAAAGGAATGGAGGGTCAAGAGGCGAGTGTAGGTCAATGGGATTAAGTAGGACAAAGTGTTCGGTGTGGACTCGAAGGGCAAAGTTGGCCTATTTCGATGCTGTAATGGTTAGAGAGGTAAAACGTGTATGTGAACATTTTGGGTCCAGTGACCATAGATTAGTTTCCAATCAATTATGGATAAGAGTGGGGTCTGCTGCAACAGCACCACTCAATCAATGCACCGGACACAGTTAATCAGGAAAGATGTTTATTCAGACTTGTTCCTCTCTTAGGTCTCTTGCCCACGACCTTACCAGAGAGAGGGGGATCTTTTTCTCTTCTATCCATCAGTGACTGGTGTCGCCCTCTATTCTGCTAATATTTCAAAACAGCACTGAGCCCACGCTAAATGTTCCACTTGAAACTCAAACATGTTACAGACTAAACCAAGCCAGTCATCTTTGCTAAAATTAATGATGAGGGAGAAAATGAAGGGAATAGAAAGCAAGGGAGTAACAGGTAGAGGATGCAGAAAATAATGCAGGCTGAATGAGAGGGGAAAGAAATCAGGCTCCAGATGATTAAGGAAGACGAGGCGAAAGAAGGAGACCCTAGTACACTGCCACCCTATGCTGAGAATGAGGACTCAAAAGATTCCTTGTGGGCAAGGCTATCTGCATGTGCTCCCCAGCAGCCACCGTGACCAGTCCTGCATCTCGCTTGGTTCAATAAAAGGTGGTTTCAGACTTGGCTCTGACGTAAACAATTTGCTCATTTTCAAACCAACTTTCCTCCCTCCGTCATTGACGGCCGTGACACTGTGCACGAGTGAGGAAGATGGGGTGAAAGACCTTGAACAGAAAGTTACCTGCAGTAATTGGAAACCTGCCTTCAAGACAGCTTCAATCATGTCAATGTTTCACCAGTTGTTGGACTTTACCAGCGATGAAACAGCGTCCCACTCCCACAGTGTTTCCTGTTACTAACTTGGACAGGAGTAAAAAAATGATTCACACAAAGAATTATAAACCAGGGGAAAGATATACTCTGAAAACAACAAGAAATGTTGTTCATAGCCCACTGTGCTCCCGACAGAAGTTAAAATCCAATGGGCTTCATGAACTATATCAGATCAACTCAAAACACATACGGAACTTAGCCCCAGATTATTCCCCCGCCCCCCGTCCTATTAAATGTTGAATCCTGTTGTGTGAAGAAGGAGTTGCCTGGAATGTTAGCCCATCCCAGAAAGCTCACCAGACTTGGACTGCAGATCAACACTTAAGGATGACCATCTGCAGCTTCATTTAATGCAATGCTTATTTCCCAACCCCCACCCCCCCCAGCAAAAATCTTCAGCATTGCTTCATTGAAACTGGTCTAATTCCAAATAAGATCAGCAATGAATTTTGGACCGAGTACAAAAGAGAGAGAGTTGAGGTACCTTCGAAACCCAGAACCAAATACATGCAACATTCAGTGGCAGCTCTCCTTGCATCTAATCAAGCACTTTTGAGCCACTATGAACTCTTCCCCAAGAGAATTCATCCAACCATCCATGACTGCATTACTGTCAACTCGAAAGCCGAGAGGGGATTTGGTAGAGTATTTAAAATTACAAGAAGGATGGATAGAGTTGATGTGGATAGGCAATTCCATTGCAAGTGGGAGAGATTGAAACAAGAGGTCTTGTTAGAAGTAACATGAGGGGGAACTTCTTTACTCAGAATGGTGGCTGAGTGGAGTGAGCTTCTGGGAGAAATAATGGCAGCAGGGTCCATTTTGTCATTTCAGAAAAAATTGGAGGGGAGGGGAATGCAGAGAGGTGGTACTGGAGGAGAGTATTTAGTTCAGAGCAGATGATAAGGGCCAAATGACCTGTTTCTGTAATGTAATTGTTATAGGGGTAAAATGTGTGGCATTAACTTGGAAGTTCGATGCGTATTTGGGAATGGGTCGATGGCCACACTGAAATAGGTCATTGTATCCAACTTGAAATAATTACATCGAATTCATGGAACAAATTTGAATTTCTTTGAAGATTTGGGATGTGTATTTACCAATTGTAGGAATTAAGTTGTAATCACCCAACATGAACCTTCCGACTCCTAAAATCAAGAAAATTAAGATGTTAGATTTTATTTGAAAGGTTTGGTAAATTTTTATAAATACTATCCAGATATATTTTCTTTTTTTCTTTACATCAGCAAAAATTAAATGAAATGCTTCTTGCAGTCAAGAGCAAAAGATTTCCCTGCAGCCTCCAAACCAGCCCTTGCCCACAAATACCCCCCCCCCCCCCCCATTCTGGGATCAACCCATCAACAGCCTTCACTTCAGAGCCAAACCTCAGTCACAAACATCCCAAAACCATCATCCCAAGACAAGGGGTTAATTTTTTAAATCACTATGCATTCATTTGATGTTATTTCAAATAAAACAATTTGTTTTAAATGCAAATGTGAAATTAAATAATTGTTTTAAAATAAGATAAATGAAGAATTGTTTCAGGAATTAGCAATCTTCCACTACTCCCATGAACCCCAGACACCAGAATTGAATGAAAAACTAAACTGGCCAGATTGACTGAGTAAACACAGCTAAAGTTGGCCAAAAGGTGCTGATGCCATCATTGATTTAAATGCAAGTGACACTGTGGACTGCAATGGGACAGAGATGGTCCATGGACAGCCAATACGGACGCCTTGGGGAACAAAGCCTGCACTTCCAGTTGGGATGAATTAGATGATGACATAAGCAAATATTAGACACCCCCCCCCCACTAAAGAGAGACCCAGCCTTGATTTTTATTTTTTATATTGAGAGAGAGATCCCAGACATCACCAAATGAACTGAGACCCCACCGCATGTTATCAGTTAAAGGCAACGTATTCCTCTCTAATGGAAAGTTTACAACCTCTATTACAGGAAACAACCTCCCTGCCTCATTTGCCATTGGAACGTTAGGCCCGCTTGTCGTCACAGGGCCAGAAAACGCTTGAGTCAGAAAACTGATCATCGTTTGAGGAGTGACGAAGGAATTTGTGAGCACGATAAGAATCCTGTTTCCCTCTGGTCTGAGATTGGATGGAGAGTCCTCAGCTCCACATCCCTGCAACACACTCCCCTTCGCCAACAACTGCCTCACACTCCTATTCACCCCACCAGCTCTGTGCATGCCCCCTCATTCACCTGTGATTTTCCCCCCCACAAACCCCTGTTAACCTGCCACCTCCACTGAAGAGTGGGTGAACACACAAACCCCTTGCAGACGGGGCCAGATTTGATCCAGAGTCATTGACTTAACAGGACCATAACACCACCTGTGGCATAAATATTCCCAAACCAATGCTCTTGGGCACTGGGAGAGCAAACAGCTCAAATTCTGCATTTGAGAAGTTTGAACTGCTGCACAACCATCAGGATCAAAGAACTTCCCACTCCGCTTCGCTATCTTATACTTACTCCCTTTGGATTTGATATTGCACTTGATTTCATTAGTTAGCCACGGCTGCCATTTGCATCTCCTAGAGCCTTTCCTCCACTTTGGAATAAATTTGTCCTGAATCATGTGAAAAATGTCCAAAAATACCTGCCATTTTTCCCGAGTTTCCTCCCAGCTAGTGTATCTTTCCATTTTATTTTGGCTAGTTCCTCCCTCATAGCTGCATAATCCCCTTTATTTAACTGTAGTACAGATGCTTCCGACTTCCTTTCTTTCTCCCTTTCTAATTGCAGCTCAAAAGTAGCCATACCATGGTCACTATTCCCTAATGGCTCCCCAACATCGAGGTCACTTTTTAATTCTGCGTCGCTGCACAGCACCAAGTCCAGAATCAACTTCCCCCTGGTAGGTTCCTCCACTAGCCAATGTCAGAACCTCCCATTTCCATTTGCGCCTCAAGCTCATCCATTTTATTCCTTACACTCTGTGCATTCATACACAATACCTTGATACCATATCTCCTTTCTCCCTCCACCTTTGTTCTCGATGCACTTGCCCCTACTCTCCTATCACTTTTAGTTCCCTTTTTCCTTATTGTTTCACCGTCTAACAGAACCACCCCTATATTCACTCTCCTATCTGCTTCCCTATTAGTCCTGTTCTCTTTCCCCTGCCAAATTAGTTTTAAATTTGAAGGTGGATTCCCATGGAGATAGAAGGCTTTGGGTACGCTGGCCTTTATAAATCATAGCATGGAATATAGGATCTGGGGAGGTGATGTTCAGAGTGTTGGTAAGGCCAAGTTTGGAGTATTGTATGCCTTTCTGGTCTCCAAATTATAGGAAGGATATCAATAAGGTAGAGAGAGTGCAAAGAAGTTTGACGAAAATGTTGCCTGGATTGCAGTATTTTGAATACGTAGAAAGATTGAGTAGATTGGAACTTCATTCATTGGAGCGTAGAGGGTTGAGCGGGGATTTGATAGAGGTATTTAAAATTATCAAGGGAATACATAGAGTAGCCGTGAATAGGCACTTTCCCCTAAGGGGAGCAGAGATTGGAACAAGGGGTCATAAGTTAAGGGGCAAAACTTGAGAAGTAATACAAGAGGATGCTTCTTCACTCAGAGTGGTGGCTGAGTGGAATGATCTACTGGAAGAAGTTGCGCCAGGGTCAATTCTGTCATTTAAGATGAGGTTATATGAGTACATGGATGCGAGGGGGTGGGAGGGTTATGGGCAAGGGAAGTAGGTAGGTGGAACTCGTGGAGTTTCACGTAAATCGGTGCTTTAGGTGCCATGAGCAAGTTGGCTCTTTCTTGCACTCGACTTGATTACGTGAAACCTTTCTGGGATAGAATCAAGGAACTTATTAAAATTTAAACTTTCACTTGATCCTAAGGTATTTTTATTGGGTTATATGAAGAAATTGAGTTTAGAATTAATATTAGATGAGTATCAAATTGCTCTTTGAGATTGGCTTTAGCTGGGGCCAGAAAATGACGAGTATTCAATGGTGGCATTCAGAAATGAGGTCTTGTATTCCATTAGAAAAGATAACGTATAATACAAGCCTCGTCTCCCAGTGGAAATATTAAACAGGCAGAAAACTCTTCATAGTCTGAAAATGAGAGGTTATCCATATAAAAGAGATCAGGAAGAACTTCTTTAGCCAGAGGGTCGTGGATGTGTGGAACTCACTGCGGCATGCAGCAGTGGAAGCCGGATCGCTGGGAGTATTTTAAAAAGAACAACAAATATCTCATTAGTGAGGGCATCAAGGGATTATGGGGGAAAGGCCAAAAATGAGAACTAGTGTCGAGTAGCTTAGTCAGATTTATGGAACAGACTCGATGGGCCTAGTGGCCTGGTTCTGTTCCTTTGTCTGTGATCACTAATGGAGTTACTTCAGAAATGTACAGATAAAAAGCTCCTAAATTAGAAATTCATAAATCAAGATTAAAATGGGAATCTGATTTGAAAGTTAAAATATGAAAATGATTAAGTACAATTAAAATTATTAATGTCAGGTCGAGACTGGTACAATATAATCTTTTTTACATCGATTATACTTGACACCCAATTAAAATAAATTTAATTTGACATTATCAGATTTGTCTTGGATGTAATAAAGTAGGTTCTTTTATGTGGATAAATGTGAGGTGATCCACTTTGGAGGCAAGAACAGGAAAGAGGACTATTATCTCAACGGTATCTGTTCAGGAAATGCAGAGAGACTTGAGTGTTGCTGTGCATCAGTCGTTGAAAGTGGGTGTGCAGGTCCAACAGGCGGTGAGGAAGGCATTCATAGCAATAGGATTTGAGTACAGAGATCCTGCTGCAGCCGTACACGGCCTTGGTGAGACCACACCTGGAGTACTGCGTGCCATTATGGCCTCTTTAATCCGAGGAAGGACATCCTCGCCGTGGAGTGGGTGCAGAGAAGATTCACTAGACTGATACCAGGGATGGAAGGACTTGCAGATGAAGAAAGGTTGTATAGACTAGGCTTGTATTCTCTGGAATTTAGGAAATTGAAGGGGGATCTTATAGAAACAAAATTCTAAAGGGTTTAGACAGACTAGATGCGGGTAGGTTGTTTGCAATGCTGGGAAATACAGAACCAGGGGTTACAGTTTAAGGATAACCATACTATAACCATATAACCATTTACGGAGCGGAAACAGGCCATGTTGGCCTTTCGAGTCCGCACCAGTTCACTGATTTTATGCGCCCTCTTCAGGCATTGGGGGAAGGTTTTCAGGACCGAGATGAGGAAAGATTTCCTCTCTTGGAGGATGATGGATCTATGGAATTCTTTGCTACAGAAAGTAGTTGAGGCTGGTTCCTTGTCAATGTTCAAGAGTAGGTTAGAATTGGCCCTTGTGGCTAAGGGGATCAGGAGGTATGGAGAGAAGGCAGGAACTGGGTACTGATCAGCCATGATCGTATTGAATGGCAGGGTAGGTTTGAAGGGCCAAATGGCCGAATCCTGCACCTATTTTTCTATGTTTATATATTCTACTTGGGTTTGTCCAAAATATATACATTTTGGTCCAAAATTAAAATTTTGAACACTCCCAATGGATCCTAGAATATTTTTCCTGGAAGAGACTAAAAATATTTGGATTAAACAGGATTTTTACAGGTTGCTTTAGCTGTTTCATATTTGGAGGACCAAGTCACCAAATTGCAGAATCCATGTGATTGAAGGAGTGCAGAGATTGGTTAGGTTGTTGCTGGGACTTGAAGGTGAACCCACCAGGGCCTACAGCTGGTCCTCAATGTTGTCGACACATTCTTGGAAAGAGTTACTTGAAGTGAAATGAAGGTTTTACCATGGGCTCAATGATCAAAAATAAGAGAAGTTCCTATTTTGGACACCAAATATCATCATTCAGGTGCCTTACCGTCCAGCGAGGGCGATCCTGTCTCTCAATCCACCACAATCTCTGAACCTCTGAATTGTAGTTGTGGCCTCCCCGTTCTTTTCTGAGCTGAGACCAATATTGACGTTTAGGTCATGGTTACAGATGGGCTGGAAATACTGAAGAAGTTTCCTCTTGCCTTACTAAGTTGCAGTGTCCATACTGGATGGGTAACCCTGGCCATTGATCAGCAGATCCAGAGAACACAGCACAGTACAGGCCCTTCAGGCCTTGATGTTGTTCTAGCCCATATATTCATTCCTTAAATATAACGTACTAAACCAATGGTTGTCAACCTTTTTCCTTGCATTCACATACCACTTTTAGTGGTAAGTGGGTGGAAAGAAAGTTCAAACCCTATTTTAAAATAATCATATGAACAATCGAGAATCGTCATTCTCAACCTTCCCTTCCCACTCACCTACCACATGAAGCAATCCCTTAATGTTCAGAGATTACTTAAGGTGGTAGGTGAGTGAGAAGATGAAGGTTGAGAACCTCTTTCTGCAGGCAAACTAATTCTGAATCCACACAGCCAAGGTTCCACAGATCCTTTGGCACATGACAATCAGAATGAATCTACCCTGGGCAACCCTGTCAAAGGCCTCACTAAAATCCACACACCCCACATCCACTCCCCTGCCCTTCATTTGTTATTTCATTGTTTTCAAACACTTTCTTTCCCCACCACACTTTTAAGTCATCCCTGTCTAATCACGGAACCAACAGTCAAAGGACAAGGCCAGTGCCATTTTTATAAATGAGATTTGATATTTGCTTAAGTTGTGGTTTGTTTCCATGAAATTACCTCAAAGATATGGCTGCGGGTCGCCTGTGGAGGCCACTCCTGTGATCGCGGTTCATTTTACTGCGCTTTTTTGGCCAAAATGGCCACACTTTCATGCACGACCACGCGGTACATAGAAAGATTAATGATGCCTGGCGTCCCATTGGCCTGAAATATTCTATTAAAACATAAACATAACAATTACAGTACGGAAACAGGCCATTAGGCCCTTCTAGTTCGCACCGAACCAAACACCCCTTTCTAATCCCACCTCCCTGCACAATGCCCATAACCCTCCATCTTCCTCTCATCCATATACCTGTCCAACCTTTTCTTAAATAATACAATTGACTCCGCCGCCACTATTTCTCCCGGAAGATCATTCCACACAGCTACCACTCTCTGAGTAAAGAAGTTCCCCCTCATGTTACCTCTAAACCTCTGCCCCTTAATTCTTAACTCATGTCCTCTTGTTTTAAACTTTCCTCCTCTTAACGGAAATAGTCTATCCACATCCATTCTGTCTATCCCTTTCATAATCTTAAATACTTCTATCAAATCCCCTCTCAACCTTCTACGCTCCAAAGAATAAAGACCCAATCTGTCCAATCTCTCCCCATAGTCCAGATGCTTAAACCCAGGCAACATTCTGGTAAACCTTCTCTGCACTCTCTCCACTCTGTTTATATCCTTCCTATAATTAGGCGACCAGAACTGCACACAGAACTCCAAATTAGGCCGCACCAACGTCTTATACAATCTCAACATCACCTCCCAACTCCTATATTCCATGCAATGATTGATAAAGGCCAGCATACTAAAAGCCTTCTTCACCACCCTATTCACGTGAGTTTCTACCTTCAGGGAACGATGTACCGTCACTCCTAAATCTTTCTGCTCTTCTGTATTCCTCAATGCTCTCCCATTTACCACATATGTCCTATTCTGATTCTTCTTACCAAAATGGAGCACCTCACACTTATCAGCATTAAATTCCATCTGCCATTTTTCAGCCCACTTTTCTAAGCAGCCCAAATCCCTCTGCAATCCTTGAAAACCTTCTTCATTATCCACTATTCCACCTATCTTAGTATCGTCTGCATATTTACTAATCCAATTCACCACCCCATCATCTAGATCATTAATGTATATAACGAACAACAATGGGCCCAATACAGATCCTTGAGGCACACCACTGGTCACCGGCCTCCAACCTGACAGACAATTATCCACTACCACTCTCTGGCCTCTCTCTTTCAGCCAATGTTCAATCCATTTGACTATCTCAAAATTTATACCTAAAGACTGCACCTTCCTAACTAACCTTCCATGTGGTACCTTATCGAAGGTAAGGTAAATGTTATTAAAATTTTCAAAGAAAAGCTTAACATAACGTAATACATTTTGCTTATTTTCAAGTTGTGGAGAGTGAGGAGGGTTTTCATGGATTACAAAAGGATTTGGACTATTTGGAAAGATGGCAGATGGAGTTTAATGGAGGAAAGTGTGAGGTTCTTTATGTTGGGAAGAATAACCAAGACGTATGCAGTGAAGGGGAGGGCATTGAGGAACAGAGGGATCTTGGAGGAATGGTTCAATAGACAATAAGAGCTGGAGTAGGCCCTTCGGCCTGTCGAGCCAGCACCGCCATTTTACAGATCATGGCTGATCACTACTATCAGTACCCCTTTCCAGCCTTATCCCCATAACCCTTAACTCCTTTGCCCACTAGAGTCTTATCTAACTCTCTTGTGAACATAATCAGCGAATCTGCCTCTACCACCCTCTGTGGCAGAGCATTCCACAGATTCACATTCTCTGAGTAAAAAAAAATGTTTTCTCATCTCCGTCCTAAAGGACCTACCCTGTATTCTTAAACTATGCCCTCTAGTCCTCGTCTCCCCCATCACTGGGAACAAGTAATCCGACTTCACCCTATCTGTGCCCCTGATAATTTAGTATACCTCAATCATGTCCCCCCTCATCCTTCTAAACTCCATCGGATACAAGTCCAGTTTTTCTAGCCTTTCAGCATATGTCAACCCCGCCATCCCTGGAACTAACCTTGTAAATCTGCACATCCTCTATAGCTAGAATGTCCTTCCTCAAAATTGGAGACCAGAACTGGACGCAATACTCCAGGTGGGGTCTCACCAGGGCCCTGCACAACTGCAGAAGGGCGTCTCTGTTCCTATACTCCAATACCCTCTTTATGAAAGCCAACATGCCATTTGCCTTCTTCACAGCTTTCTGAACGTGCATGTTAGCCTTCAGTGACCGGTGAACAAGTACACCCAGATCCATTTGCTCCTCCCCACACCCTAGCCTGTCTCCATTTAAATAATACTCAGCTTTCCTATTATTGCCCCCAAAATGGATAACCTCACATTTGCTCACATTGAACGTCATCTTCCATTCAGCAGCCCACACCCCCAACCTGTCCAAGTCCCTCTGCATTTTCCTGACATCCTCCTCACACCCCACACCGCCACCCAGTTTAGTGTCATTGCAAATCTGCTCATGTTATTAATAATCCCCTCATCCAAATCATTTACATAAATTACAAACAACTGAGGACCCAATACCGATCCCTGCGGCACCCCACTCGTCACATCCTGCCATCCTGAAAAAGACCCGCTTACTCCAACCCTTTGTTTCCTATTTCTTAACCAATTTCCTATCCATGTCAGCACCTTACCTCCAATACCATGCTCCCTGATCTTGCCCACTAGTCTCCCGTGCGGTACCTTATCAAAGGCCTTCTGGAAGTCCAAATACACCACATCCACTGGCTCTCCCAAGTCCACCCTCTTTGTCACATCCTCGAAAAATTCTAGAAGGTTAGTCAAGCATCACTTACCCTTAAGGAATCCATGCTGACTAGCCCTTATACTATTATTTCTGCCTAAGTGTTCTGCTATTACTCCTTTTATTATAGATTCCAATATCTTCCCCACCACCGACGTCACGCTGACCGGTCTATAATTTCCTGTTTTCTCCCTCCCTCCCTTCTTAAAAATCGGCACCACATCAGCCACTCTCCAATCCTCAGGGACCTCCCCCGAATCTATGGAACTTTGGAAAATGTCGACCAGTGCCTCCACAATTTCCATAGCAACTTCTGGGATGCAGCCCATCAGGCCCTGGGGATTTATCAGCTCTCAGTCCCAACAATTTACTCACAACCTCCTCCTTCTAGATCCGGATATCCATTAGATCCCCTACTTCCCCGGGAAACATCCCCAAGTCTCTTGACTTATATCCTCCTTGGTGAAGACAGATGCAAAGTATTTGTTAAATTCCTCAGCCAACTCCTTGTTTCCGGTAATAATTCCACCCTTTTCCATTCTTAATGGACCAATTGTAGACAGAACCAGTTTCTTCCTCTTCACATATTTAAAAAAGCTTTTGCTATCCTCCATTATATTATTTGCTAATTTCCTCTCGTACTTCATTTTCCCCTCTCTTATGACTTTCTTAGTTACCCTCTGATGCTCTTTGAAGGTTTCCCAATCCTCTAACTTACCACTCCGCTTCGCTATCTTATACTTACTCCCTTTGGATTTGATAGTGCACTTGATTTCATTAGTTCGCCACGGCTGCCATTAGCATCTCCTAGAGCCTTTCCTCCACTTTGGAATAAATTTGTCTTGAATCCTGTAAAAAATGTCCAAAAATACCTGCCATTTTCCCCAGTTGTCCTCCCAGCTAGTGTATCTTTCCATTTTATTTTGGCTAGCTCCTCCCTCATAGCTGCATAATCCCCTTTATTTAACTGCAGTACAGATGCTTCCGACTTCCTTTCCTTTTCCCTTTCTAATTGCAGCTCAAAAGTAACCATACCATGGTCACTATTCCCTATGGCTCCCCTACATCGAGGTCACTTATTAACTCTGCGTCGCTGCACAGCACCAAGTCCAGAATCGAGTTCCCCCTGGTATGTTCCTCCACTAGCTGCTCCAAGAAAGTATCTCGTAGACATTCAATAAACTCACTCTCTTGTGTTCCTGCCCCCGTCTGATTATCCCAGTCCACCTTCATGTTGAAGTCCCCCATAACTACCATATTGCTACCATTTTGACATGCCATTCTTAATTCCTGATTTATACTGCCACCGATATCTGAGCTACTTTTCGGAGGCCTGTAAATGACCCCCATTATGGTCCTCATGCCTTTACAATTTCTTAATTCTATCCAAACAGACTCTACCCACGTGTTTCAATGTCTTTCCTTTCAAACGCCTGAATTTCATTTCTTACCAACAGAGCTACCCCACCCCCCCTTCCCAACTTTCTGTCTTTTCTATAGGACGTGTACCCGGGAACATTGATTTCCCAATCCATTCGTGGGAATTCGGTCGTGTCCACAGGAAAAAGGGAATCTCAGGGTTGGATGTGATGTCGTGTATGTTCTCTGCCAATCAATGGGAAATCTCCAAATCTTCAATCTTGGTGCAAGAGCCCACGAGGTACAAACCAACCATCTCCTGTCCAAGCTGCAGATTGCAAGGGCTGTAAAGTGCTGCCACCGCCTGTTCACACCGAGTACTGCATGCATGAAGCTAGTGAGAGAGAGAGAGAGAGAGAGAGGTATAATACCACCACCTGGTGTCCAGACTCGCAAACTACAGGATACATGATTTTTATTTTTCATGGGAGTGTTGGAGAATGAGAGGAGACTTGATTAAGGTTAACAAAATAGAGCAAGATGGATAATATGGAGCTCCAATGAACAGGGAGGTCTCACCTGTGAAGGAGCAAGTGTGAGATCTCCCAGTTCATTCTTGCTCGGGCAGTGGTGGCCAATTCAAGACAGCTCCAATTAGGGGAAGAGAATATGCTGTTTCAGGTCATGGGTTTGAAACGGTTTCCCCAGTTGTGCCATTCAGACTCAAGAGAGCAGATGCTTGCAAACAGGATGGAAACCTAGTTTTATTGTGGAGAATTGCTTGTTTTTTGGGGTGAAGGTTGTTTGTGGTCTGAGATTCCTAAATATTTTACAATGGAAGCAGCACTTTTCCTTGTGCCTGATTGCTACATAGCGGGTAATTGTCTCAAATCTATCGCTCAGCCAGTACTTTGGGTCATTGATTTGGAGAGAGAGTGATGGCTTGGCAATATTTATAGCATGGTGAGTCCAAAGCTCTCAAAGTGACAGTGTGGAAGAAGTTTGTCTGTTCTTTGTGTTTTCTGCCACCCTTGAGAACTTAAAAAGTGTCCGTGAATTGTGGTATTGGTGAGACACAAGCTTGTTTTGCCCTCTTTTTGTTCTGTATGTCTATAAAGTTTCAGTTTAGGGATAAAATGTCCAGACACTGTTCTGTTCAAAAGTCTAGTAACCAAATCAGATTCTCCCGAGTTCTTGTCATGGATATGCATCAAGAAGCCTGTTTTGCAGCAGTCGTGCTGCATTAGAGGTGCACATACAATTTTCAAAAATAATGAGTTTGAAACCAGAAAAAGATCAGGTCGTGCCCAAAGGTTCATCTGTGCTGTTGAATTGAATTGATGCCCCCAGGTCCAGAATGTGCACTTCCACCCCATGGTCTTGAGCTTCCCAAATCGCCAATGAACTTACGGCCCCCTTGAGCTGTGGAGTGTGGGAGGAAATCCACACAGACACCGAGAGGATGTAGAAACTTCTTGCAGTCAGTGCTGACTTGATCCTGGGGTGACTCGTGCTGGAGAGGTGGG
Source organism: Narcine bancroftii (assembly GCF_036971445.1). Classification (NCBI taxonomy): domain Eukaryota; kingdom Metazoa; phylum Chordata; class Chondrichthyes; order Torpediniformes; family Narcinidae; genus Narcine; species Narcine bancroftii. The sequence continues at coordinate 499,069 of NW_027211864.1, read as the reverse complement.
ACTACTGTCCTGCCTTCACCTTGTGATGGCTGATTTTTGTCTGTTGGTGGATGGACGTCTGACATGATATTCCCTTGGCCTTGAGGGAAAGAAGAGTAGAAATTGCAAGGGCTCTGACAGAAATATTTAAAACCTGTTTGTCCACGGGTGAGGTGCCAGAGGAATGGATGTAATCTAATGTTCCTTTGTTGAAAAACGGCTTCAAAAGCCAACCAGGTGAGCCTGACAGTGATAGGTTAATTATTGGAGGGTAATCAGAGAGTACCTCGAAAAGAATCTGTTCAAAATGCTGGCCTTGATCAACCATAGCATAGAATACGGGAGTCGGGCAGTGAGGTTGAGACGAGAGAAGATATTGGTGAGGCCCTGTTGAAGGTACTGTGTGCAGTTCTGGTCACCAAATGAGAGGAAAGCTATCAACAAAGTAGAGAGGGTGCAGAGAAGATTTAAGTCAATGTTACCTGGATATCAGCAACTAGATTACAAAGAAAGATTGAGCAAATGAAGTCTTTATTCTTTGGATTGTAGATGGTTGAGAGGGGATTTGATCGAGGTCTTTAAAATTACTAGGAGGATAGAACGAGTTGATGTGGATAGACTTTTTTCATTGCGGGAGCAGAGATTGAAACAGGAGGTAAAAGTTTGGAAGTAACATGAGGGGGAACTTCTTACTCAGAGTGGTGGCTGAGTGGAGTGAGCTTCCGGGAGAAATAGTGGCGGCAGGGTTCATTTTGTCATTTCAGGGAAAATTGGAGGGGAGGGGAATGCAGAGAGGTGGTACGAGAGGAGAGTATTTAGTTCAGTGCAGACAAGAAGGGCCAAGTGACCTGTTTCTGTGCTGTAATTGTTATAGGGTTAAAATGTGTGGCAGTAACTTGGAAGTCCGATGCGTATTTGGGAATGGGTCGATGGCCACACTGAAATAGGCCGTTGATTCCCACTTGAAATAATTACATCGAATTCACGGAACAAATTTGAATTTCTCTTTTGAAGATTTGGGATGTGTATTTACCAATTGTCGGAATTAAGTTTTAACCACCCAACACGAACTTTCTGACTCCTAAAACCAAGAAAACCAAGATTTTATTTGAGAGTTTTGGTCAATTTTTATAAATACTATCTAGATGTTTTCTTTCTTTATTGTTTTCTATTGGGCAGCTGTGGGAGGGGTTACTTTTGAAATCACTATGCATTAATTTTATCTTATTTTCAAATAAGAAATTTAAGTTTTTTAATGCATATGTTAAATTAAATGTAAAAATGTTACAAATAAGATGAATGAAGAATTGTTTCAGGAACTGGCGATCTTCCACGAGTGCCGTCAACCCCAGGAAGCAGGAATGTGTGAATGAAACACAAAACTGGCCAGAAGAACTGAGGAAACACAGCTAAAAGTGTCCAAAAAGGTGCTGATGCCATCTTGATTTTAATGCAGGTGACACCGAGGAATGCGTTGGGGCAGAGATGGTCTATGGACAGCCAATACAGACGCCTTGGGGAACAAAGCCCACACCACCAGTAGGAATGGATAATGGTGGGTAATGAATAAGCAAATATTAGAGACACCGAGAGAGAGCGACACACACATACCCAGACAGACAGACACACAGACACAGAGAGACAGATACAGACACACAGACACACAGAGAAACAGACAGAGACAGAGAAAGAAACACTGACAGCGAGAGAGAGACAGACAGAGACACACACAGAGACACAGACAGACAGAGACACACACAGAGACACACACAGACAGACAGATAGAGAGACACACACACAGACAGAGAGAGAGACACGCACACAGAAAGAGACAGAGAGACACACATAGAGACAGAGAGAGACACACACACGACACAAAGAGACAGACACACACACGACACAAAGAGACAGACACACACACTCAGCCAGAGACAGAGACAAACACACGACACAGAGAGACAGACACACACACACAGATACATACACACAGACATAGATAGAGAGTGACACACACACAGAGACATAGACACACAGATATAGAGACACACACAGAGACACAGACAGAGAGACACACAGACAGCGACACAGAGAGAGAGACACACACAAACAGAGAGAGAGAGACACAGACAGAGAGACACACACACGGACACACACAGATACAGAGACACAGAAAGAGACACAGACAGAGAGAGAGAGAGACACACACACATACAGACACAGAGAGACACACATTGTGACACGGAGAGAGAGACACACACAGACAGTGACACACAAAGAGACACAGACAGAGACACACAAACAGACACAGAGACACACAAACAGAGGGAGATACACACAGAGAGACGCAGAGAGAGAGATAGACACAGAGAGAGACACAGACACAGAGAGAAACACAGACAGAGAGACACTCAGACACAGAGACACACAGACACAGAGAGAGACACAGACACAGAGAGAAACACAGACAGAGAGACACTCAGACACAGAGACACACAGACACAGAGAGACATACAGACACAGAGAATCACACAGTCACAGATACACACACAGACCGATTGACAGACAGAGAGACACACAGACAGCAAGAGAGACACACACACAGAGACAGACACAGAGAATCACACACAGACACAGAGAGACACACAGAGACATAGAGAGAAACACACAGACGTAGTGACACACGCACACAGACAGACAGAGACCCCTTGGTTGTGCCCTTCACCTTCGCACTTAACTCCCTCATCTCTCCTGGCAGGATCTCATCACCTTTCCTACCCGTGGACCATGACATCTGTCTGCTCATCCTCCTTCCTGAGAATGGTGTGACCCTTCGGCCCTTCTCGTTCATGGTGAAATATCATTCTGCCAGTCTCATCGACCTGCACCCAGTCCCTAACCCTCCTGACTTCTCACATCCATGGATCTCTGCAATTGATTCTTAAAACGTAAGAGTTTGAATGTTAAATGGCAGACCATTGAGGAGTGTTGTCAAACAAAGGGATTGAGGAACTGTGGTACAGAACTGCCCGAAAGTGGAGTCCCTTGTAGAGATGGGGGGGTGGGGGGGAGTGAAGAAAGCTTCTGGTATTTTGGCCTTCAGAAATGAGAGGATTGAGTGCAGGAGGTGGGAGGCCACGAGGAAGTTGGACGAGGCATGGGTGAGGCCAACTTGGGAACGTTGTGTGCCGTTTGGGTGGCCGGAGGAGAGGAAGGATAGGAATGAGACAGCGCGTCGAGGAGAGGGACAAGAAGGTGCTCTGGCTTTCGGGGTTTGAGTTCCAGGGGAAGGTTGGACAGGCTGGGACTTTATTCCCTGGAGCGTAGAAGATTGAGGAAGATTTGAAAATTGTGAGGGGGGACGGATCGTGTCCATGGGGACAGGCTGTTTCCAAGGAGAGTGGGAGAGATTCAAAGAGGAGGACATGGATTGAGATTGAAGGGGGATTTTTTTCCCTCAGAGGAGGGTGGGAGCGTGGAATGAGCTTTGGGCCAAGGTGGTGGAGGTGGGATGGACTGGACTCTTGTGGGGGGGGGGGGGGGGAATGTGGGGCAGGTTCTGGTGTGGAAATGTGCAGCCTGAAGGGGAGATGGACTGGAGGCCCGAGGCAGCTCTCGGACCCTTCCCCAGTTGGACGAGGTTCTCAGGAGAGAGGGGGCTCCAAAGGGCTGGACCTCGAGCCCTGGGGCTCCATCCAGGGGCTCGGGGTGGTGGAGAGGAGATCCCGTGGAGGGGTGGCCCAAGCTCTCGCGAGAGCGACCCCTGGTGGCTGCCATGTTGTTGATCTTTGCCGCCTTTGGAGGAGTTGGTGGCGAGCGGGAGGGGGAGAGAGGTTCATGTCGGTTCCTCACGGGCGGGAATCGGGGCATTTTGGGAGCGAGACCAGGGAGGACAGAGATTCCACAGGTCGCCCTTTGGGTCGGGGGCGGCCGGAGCTCGGAGGGGAACGGGCAGGGGGATGGTTGTGAGGTGGGCCGGGGAACCGTGAGGGAGTTTGGGTCGGGGTGGCGTTAGGGTTTGTGGTAGTCGGGGACCCGCGAGGCTGAAGGGGGCGGTCGGGGTCTGTGAGGCTGTGGGGGGGAGGGGGATCCGCGAGGCTGAGTGGGATCGGGGACCCGCGAGGCTGAGGAGGGTTGCGGCCCGCGAGGTTGAGGTGGGTCGTAGCCCGCTAGGCTGAGGGGCGTCGCGGCCTGCGAGTCTGAGGGGAGTCGGGGCCAACGAGGCTGAGGGGGGAACGCTCCAACGAGGCTGAGCGGTGTCGGGGCAAGCGAGGCAGACGGGTGTCGGGGCCCGCGAGGCAGAGGGGGGGGTTGGGGCCTGCGAGGCAGAGGGGGGAGAGGGACGGGGACCCAGAAAGGTGAGGGGGTCGGGGACCCAGAAGGGTGAGGGGGCCGGGGACCCAGGAGGGTGAGGGGGTCGGGGACCCAGGAGGGTGAGGGGGTCGGGGACCCAGGAGGGTGAGGGGGTCGGGGACCCAGGAGGGTGAGGGGGTCGGGGACCCAGAAGGGTGAGGGGGGTCGAGGACCCAGAAGGATGAGGGGGACCCGCCAGAGGGGTGTGGGAGATCTGCCAGAGGAGTGAGGGACACGCAAGGCTGTGGGGGGCGGGAATCCTGCGAGACTGAGGGGGACGGGTATCCAGAAGTTTGAGGGACACGCAAGGCTGAGGTACTCGTGGAACCAGAAGGGTGAGGGGAATGAGGACCCAGAAGGGTAATGGTGATCAGGACACAGAAGGGTGAGGGTGATCAGGTCTCAGAAGGGTGAGGGTGATCAGGACCCAGAAGGGTGAGGGTGATCAGGACCCAGAAGGGTGAGGGTGATCAGGACCCAGAAGGGTGAGGGTGATCAGGACCCAGAAGGGTGAGGGTGATCAGGACCCAGAAAGGTGAGGGGGGACGGGGACCCAAAAAGCTGAGGGGGGACGGGGACCCAGAAGGCTGAGGGGGGACGGGGACCCAGAAGGCTGAGGGGGGACGGGGACCCAGAAGGCAGAGGGGGGACGGGGACCCAGAAGGCTGAGGGGGACGGGGACCCAGAAGGCTGAGGGGGGACGGGGACCCAGAAGGCTGAGGGGGGACGGGGACCCAGAAGGCTGAGGGGGGACGGGGACCCAGAAGGCTGAGGGGGGACGGGGACCCAGAAGGCTGAGGGGGGACGGGGACCCAGAAGGCTGAGGGGGGACGGGGACCCAGAAGGCTGAGGGGGGACGGGGACCCAGAAGGCTGAGGGGGGACGGGGACCCAGAAGGCTGAGGGGGGACGGGGACCCAGAAGGCTGAGGGGGGACGGGGACCCAGAAGGCTGAGGGGGGACGGGGACCCAGAAGGCTGAGGGGGGACGGGGACCCAGAAGGCTGAGGGGGGACGGGGACCCAGAAGGCTGAGGGGGGACGGGGACCCAGAAGGCTGAGGGGGGACGGGGACCCAGAAGGCTGAGGGGGGACGGGGACCCAGAAGGCTGAGGGGGGACGGGGACCCAGAAGGCTGCTGGGGGACGGGGACGGGGACCCAGAAGGCTGAGGGGGGACGGGGACCCAGAAGGCTGAGGGGGGACGGGGACGGGGACCCAGAAGGCTGAGGGGGGACGGGGACGGGGACCCAGAAGGCTGAGGGGGGAAGGGGACGGGGACCCAGAAGGTTGAGGAGGTACGGTGACCCAGAAGGCTGAGGGGGGACGGGGACGGGGACCCAGAAGGCTGAGGGGGGAAGGGGACGGGGACCCAGAAGGTTGAGGAGGTACGGTGACCCAGAGGGCGGAGGGGGTACCGGTACGTGGACCCAGAAGGCTGAGGGCACCTGCGAGGCTGAAGGTGGGGGTGGGAACCCGCGTGGTTTGGTGGATCCGTATGGTTGAGGGGATCGGAGAACTGCGAGTGTGAGGGGGACCCGTGAGGTTGAGGGAATCCCGGCCCCATGGATGGGAATGAGCAGGAAGGTGTGCTGGTCAGTGGGACAAGAATATCAGTTCACCACAGACTGTAAGCTTTCAGCTCTGTAATGAGACGTCATTAACTATGACACCGACAGCCCAACCCTCTTTCTCCCAGTTTCACTGCAGACATTGGAAGACGGTCCTCTTTAAATTCTACAAATATGTTAATGGTAAGAGGAAAGCTAGAGACAAAATTGGTCCCTTAAAAAATCAGAGTGGAAAACTGTGTGTGGAACCTTGAGAAATGGGGGAGATATTGAACAGTTTCTTTTCTTCGGCATTCACTAAGGAGAAGGATATTGGGAGATGTGGGATAAAAAAAGCAAATTGGGTAAATATGGGGAATATAGAGATTACAAAAAGTGTAGTTTTAAGGCTTTTGAAGAATATAAAGGTGGATAAGTCTCCGGGACCAGACGGGATCTTCCCCAGGACATTGAGAGAAGTGAAGGAGGAAATAGCAGAGGCTCTGGCGGTAATTTTTCAAATGTCATTAGATATGGGGATAGTGCCGGAGGATTGGCGCATTGCGCATGTGGTTCCGTTATTTAAAAAGGGTTCAAGGAGGAAGCCTGGCAACTATCGGCCTGTAAGTTTGACGTATGTGGTAGGTAAATTAATGGAGAAAATTCTTAGAGATAGTACTTATAAACATCTGGATAGACAGGGTCTGATCAGGAGCACTCAACATGGATTTGTGGGAGGAAGGTCATGTTTGACCAATCTGATTGAATTTTTTGAAGAGGTGACTAGGAATGTGGATGAGGGTAGCGCAGTGGATGTTGTCTATATGGACTTCAGTAAGGCCTTCGATAAGGTACCACATGGAAGGTTAGTTAGGAAGGTGCAGTCTTTAGGTATAAATTTTGAGATAGTCAAATGGATTGAACATTGGCTGAAAGGGAGAGGCCAGAGAGTGGTAGTGGATAATTGTCTGTCAGGTTGGAGGCCGGTGACCAGTGGTGTGCCTCAAGGATCTGTATTGGGCCCATTGTTGTTCGTTATATACATTAATGATCTAGATGATGGGGTGGTGAATTGGATTAGTAAATATGCAGACGATACTAAGATAGGTGGAATAGTGGATAATGAAGAAGGTTTTCAAGGATTGCAGAGGGATTTGGGCTGCTTAGAAAAGTGGGCTGAAAAATGGCAGATGGAATTTAATGCTGATAAGTGTGAGGTGCTTCATTTTGGTAAGAAGAATCAGAATAGGACATATGTGGTAAATGGGAGAGCATTGAGGAATACAGAAGAGCAGAAAGATTTAGGAGTGACGGTACATCGTTCCCTGAAGGTAGAAACTCACGTGAATAGGGTGGTGAAGAAGGCTTTTAGTATGCTGGCCTTTATCAATCATTGCATGGAATATAGGAGTTGGGAGGTGATGTTGAGATTGTATAAGACGTTGGTGCGGCCTAATTTGGAGTTCTGTGTGCAGTTCTGGTCGCCTAATTATAGGAAGGATATAAACAGAGTGGAGAGAGTGCAGAGAAGGTTTACCAGAATGTTGCCTGGGTTTAAGCATCTGGACTATGGGGAGAGATTGGACAGATTGGGTCTTTATTCTTTGGAGCGTAGAAGGTTGAGAGGGGATTTGATAGAAGTATTTAAGATTATGAAAGGGATAGACAGAATGCATGTGGATAGACTATTTCCGTTAAGAGGAGGAAAGTTTAAAAAAAGAGGACATGAGTTAAGAATTAAGGGGCAGAGGTTTAGAGGTAACATGAGGGGGAACTTCTTTACTCAGAGAGTGGTAGCTGTGTGGAATGATCTTCCGGGAGAAATAGTGGCGGCGGAGTCAATTGTATTATTTAAGAAAAGGTTGGACAGGTATATGGATGAGAGGAAGATGGAGGGTTATGGGCATTGTGCAGGGAGGTGGGATTAGAAAGGGGTGTTTGGTTCGGTGCGGACTAGAAGGGCCTAATGGCCTGTTTCCGTACTGTAATTGTTATGTTATGTTATGTTAAAATAATTCAAATACCCCTGGGAGCGGACCCGCCGAAGCCACAGATTAGAATCTGCATCTCAGATGGTGAAGTCTTCAGATTTTTCTTTAAAATATTGTTTACATTGTAAAACCATTTGGAAAGTGCATTAACATATATTGCAATGTTCAATTCAAAAGGAAAAACTAGCACTAAGCAAGGTTCAAAAAAAAACACACAGGAATAAAGTGCCATCATCTTGGAGATGGATTTCACAGTGACTAAGGACAAGATTTGTTCTTGTCTCTACCTGTGCACACACGAGGATGAGAGCAGTGTTTGAGATGCTCTAGCCAGAAAGAATTCCGATCCATATCCCCACAGTTTTATTCCTCGTATTTCAGATTGAAATAGCAGAGAATGAGAATCCAGGCAAAAGGACAGAAGCCCAGACCAAGCAACAATTTGAGCAGAAGGATTTAGGTCCACCGGTAGAGAGAGAGAGAGAGAGAGAGAGAGAGTGGAAGGACACTGTCAGAATGCCCATAGGATTTAACCTGTTTAAAAGCAGGTGGCACAAATCTGTGCAGAGGGGCACAATTTAAAGGCGATTGCAGATGTTTGATTGGGAAGCTGCAGGAATTCAGCCCATCAGAATGAAGTAAATGCAATATCCAGAGAGAGAAACCTTGGGCTTTTCTCTGGAGTGATGCAGGAAGCTCATAGAGTGAATGGATTTGAGGCAGAGCTTGGTGGAGGAGCAGGCAGTGCTGAGGAAACACAAGGCTGCTGAAGGACTTGTAGAAAGAGAACGTGCAGAAGGCTGCGGGTGCCTGGAGTGCATGGCCGGGCAGGATGGTGTGGTCTGGAATAATAGGGACCTTTAACATTTAGACAGGCACATTGATGCAAGAAAAATAGTGGGTTTACGGGTGTGAGGGGTGAAAGGTTCAGTTTGTAGTAGGTTTGATCAGTTGTCTTGTGACACCAATACCCCTGAGCAAAAATCTCTACAAAAGTATGGACACCGCCCAGGACATCTCATGTAAAAACCCGCCACATTTGGGAACATTTGCAGGGAACGCTGCTGTCAGAGAGCAGCAGCAATCAAGGATCCACATCACCCGCTCTGTTCTCACTGCTCCCATCAGGAAAGAGGTATAGCCAGGTTCAGGAACAGCTGCTACCCCTTCACCACGAGACTCAACACACATTCAGGGACTCATTTAAAGACTCTCCCTTTTGCACTTTGAATTTTTTCTCTCTCTATTGCAGTTTGTTTTCATATCCACATTTTCAGAGATTACAAGTAGATGAGTCCAGTTGGGGAAACTTGGTTTTGGTATATATAATGGTTACATTCATCCCCTTTTATTGTTCATTTATATTAGTGTCTGGGCCCCTATGTGGTCCAGGTACAGCTGACAGACCTTTACCAAAGGGTCACGTTTATGTGATTTTTTTTTCCCGTAGGTAACAGCAGTTCATTTCCACAGCCCAGCGTGCTATCGGACATCCAGTTGATCGTGATACATCTTTTCGCGAAGGCCAGTGCTATTTTTATAAATGAGATTAGATATTTGGTCAAGTTGTCGCTTGTTTCCATGAAGATATTGCTCCAGGTCTCACGTGGAGGCCACTCCTGTGATCGTGGTTAATTTTTCTGCGCTTTCTTGCCAAAATGGCCTCACTTTCACGCACGACCACGTAGAAAAGTTTAATGAAGCTCATCATCCCATTGGCCTTCATTTCGGTTGAAGCACTGCATGCAGATTTTACAAAGCAGTCTGAAACCCTTTTTCCACGGGAATCCCAGTTCATTGGCCATGCAGTGTCTCAGGTTAGGAAGCCCTTGGTCCCATTTCCACTGGGACACAAGATTGCTTTTCCACTGAACACAACTCATCCCCGGGGAGCGGAGTGTTCTGCCTTCGACTGGAAACAGGTGATTTTCTGCTGTCTCTCTTCCACTGGTTTTACCATCAGGCCGACGTCGGCAAACGCCGAGGATATGAGTAGGGTTAGAGGTGGCGTGAAATGACATCGTTTGACACTGGCATTTGGACAGTGTCCCTTTTCCACTGGACCCTGTCCCAGTAAATTCCCGGGATTGGCCATGAGGGGCTGTACTTTTGAAGTTGAAACACTTTGCAGAGCAAAGTCTTGGAATTTAATTTCTTCAACTATGTACGCTATTCTGGCGCTCCATCCTGTAGGATGTAGATGGTTCCTTTCATAGCACCTGAATCAATTCCTGACTAATCACAGAGCACTTCTGGTGTAGGGATTGCTTCAAGTGGAATTTGAGTTTGAGAGCATTTTGAAAACCACAGGTCTAAGTTATAGGGAAAGGTTAAGCAAAATTTTTATTCTGCGGAGCATAAAAGGTTGAGGTTGGATTGGGTTGAGGTATTTAAAATTATTGGGGTATAGATTTGACGTGGGTTGAGAGAAAGGGGCAGAAGTTTCGAGGAAATGTGAGGGGGGGACTTTCACTCAGAGTGGTGGGTGTGTGGAATGGACTTGCAGATGAAGTGGAGGAGGCAGGCTCAATATTAGCTCTTAAGGAGAAGTTGGATATGTATTTGGACAGGAAAGGAATGGAGGGTCAAGGGGCGAGTGTAGGTCAATGGGATTAGTTAGGACAAAGTGTTCGGCGTGGACTCGAAGGGCAAAGTTGGCCTATTTCGATGCTGTAATAGTTGGAGAGGTAAAACGTGTATGTGAACATTTTGGGTCCAGTGACCATAGATTAGTTTCCAATCAATTATGGATAAGAGTGGGGTCTGCTGCAACAGCACCACTCAATCAATGCACCGGACACAGTTAATCAGGAAAGATGTTTATTCAGACTTGTTCCTCTCTTAGGTCTCTTGCCCACGACCTTACCAGAGAGAGGGGGATCTTTTTCTCTTCTATCCATTAGTGACTGGTGTCATCCTCTGTTCTGCTAATATTTCAAACCAGCACTGAGCTCACGTTAAATGTTCCACTTGAAACTCAAACATGTTACAGACTAAACCAAGCCAGTCATCTTTGCTAAAATTAATGATGAGGGAGAAAATGAAGGGAATAGAAAGCAAGGGAGTAACAGGGAGAGGATGCAGAAAATAATGCAGGCTGAATGAGAGGGGAAAGAAATCAGGCTTCAGATGATTAAGGAAGACGAGGCGAAAGAAGGAGACCCTAGGACACTGCCACCCTATGTTGAGAATGAGGACTCAAAAGATTCCTTGTGGGCAAGGCTATCTGCATGTGCTTCCCAGCAGCCACCGTGACCAGTCCTGCATCTCACTTGATTCAATAAAAGGTGGTTTCAGACTTGGCTCTGACGTAAACAATTTGCTCATTTTCAAACCAACTTTCCTCCCTCCGTCATTGACGGCCGTGACACTGTGCACGAGTGAGGAAGATGGGGTGAAAGATCTTGAACTGAAAGTTACCTGCAGTAATTGGAAAGCTGCCTTCCAGAGAGCTTCAATCATGTCAATGTTTCACCAGTTGTTGGACTTTACCAGCGATGAAACAGCGTCCCACTCCCACAGTGTTTCCTGTTACTAACTTGGACAGGAGTAAAAAAATGATTCACACAAAGAATTATAAACCAGGGGAAAGATATACTCTGAAAACAACAAGAAATGTTGTTCATATCCCACTGTGCTCCCGATAGAAGTCAAAATCCAATTGGCTTTATGAACTAAAACACAAATGGAACTTAACCCAAGATTATTCCCCCACCCCCCGTCCTATTAAATGTTGAATCCTGTTGCGTGAAGAAGGAGTTGCCTGGAACGTTAGCCCATCCCAGAAAGCTCACCAGACTTGGACTGCAGATCAACACTTAAGGATGACCAGCCGCAGCTTAATTTAATGCAATGCTTATTCCCCCCCTCCAGCAAAAATCTTCAGCATTGCTTCATTGAAACTGGTCTAATTCCAAATAAGATCAGCAATATCTTTTGGACCGAGTACAAAAGAGAGAGAGCTGAGGTACCTTCGAAACCCAGAACCAAATACATGCAACATTCAGTGGCAGCTCTCCTTGCATCTAATCAAGCACTTTTGAGCCACTATGAACTGTTCCCCAAGAGAATTCATCCAACCATCCATGAGTGCATTCCTGTCAACTCGAAAGCCGAGAGGGGATTTGGTAGAGTATTTAAAATTACAAGAAGGATGGATAGAGTTGATGTGGATAGGCAATTCCATTGCAAGTGGGAGAGATTGAAACAAGAGGTCTTGAGTTAAGAGGCAAAAGTTTTGAAGTAACGTGAGGGGGAACTTCTTGACTCAATGGTGGCTGAGTGGAGTGAGCTTCCGGGAGAAATAGTGAAAGCAGGGTCCATTTTGTCATTTAAGAGAAAATTGGAGGGGTGGGGAATGCAGAGAGGTGGTACTGGAGGAGAGTATTTAGTTCAGAGCAGACGAGAAGGGCCAAATGAGCTGTTTCTGTGCTGTAATTGTTCTAGGGGTAAAATGTGTGGCAGTAACTTGGAAGCTCAACATGAACCTTCCGACTCCTAAATTCAAGAAATTTAAGATGTTAGATTTTATTTGAAAGGTTTGGTAAATTTTTATAAATACTATCCAGATGTTTTTTTCTTTTTTTCTTTACATCAGGAAAAATTAAATGAAATGGTTCTTGCAGTCAAGAGCAAGAGAATTCCTCCAATCCAGCCCTTGCCCACAAACACCCCCCCCCCCCCCCATTCTGGGATCAACCCATCAGCAGCGTCCACTTCAGAGACAAACCTCAGGCACAAACATCCCAAAACCATCATCCCAAGACAAGGGGTTAATTTTTTTTAATCACTATGCATTCATTTGATGTTATTTCAAATAAAAAATTAGTTTTTAATGCATATGTGAAATTAAATAATTTAAAAAAAATAAGATGAATGAAGAATTATTTCAGGAATTATCAATCATCCACTACTCCCATTAACCCCAGACACCAGTACTGAATGAAAAACTAAACTGGCCAGATTGACTGAGTAAACACAGCTAAAATTGGCCAAAAGGTGCTGATGCCATCATTGATTTAAATGCAAGAGACACTGAGGACTGCATTGGGACAGAGATAGTCCATGGACAGCCAATACGGATGCCTTGGGGAACAAAGCCCGCACTGCCAGTTGGGATGAATTAGATTATGACATAAGCAAATATTAGATACTCCCCCCCCCCCCCCCCACAGAGAGACCCAGCCTTGATTTTCATTTTTTATATTGATAGAGAGATCCCAGACATCACCAAATGTACCGAGACCCCACCGCATGTTATCAGTTAAAGGCAACGTATTCCTCTCTAATGGAACTTTTACTACCTCTATTACAGGAAGGCGATGGTCCTCTATTCTGGAGACGTGACCCATCCAGCGCAGCTGGATCTTCAGCAGCGTGGACTCGATGCTGTCGACCTCTGCCATCTCGAGTACCTCGACGTTAGGGGTGTGAGCGCTCCAATGGATGTTGAGGATGGAGCGGAGACAACGCTGGTGGAAGCGTTCTAGGAGCCGTAGGTGGTGCCGGTAGAGGACCCATGATTCGGAGCCGAACAGGAGTGTGGGTATGACAACGGCTCTGTATACGCTTATCTTTGTGAGGTATTTCAGTTGGTTGTTTTTCCAGACTCTTTTGTGTAGTCTTCCAAAGGCGCTATTTGCCTTGGCGAGTCTGTTGTCTATCTCATTGTCGATCCTTGCATCTGATGAAATGGTGCAGCCGAGATAGGTAAACTGGTTGACCGTTTTGAGTTTTGTGTGCCCGATGGAGATGTGGGGGGGCTGGTAGTCATGGTGGGGAGCTGGCTGATGGAGGACCTCAGTTTTCTTCAGGCTGACTTCCAGGCCAAACATTTTGGCAGTTTCCGCAAAGCAGGATGTCAAGCGCTGAAGAGCTGGCTCTGAATGGGCAACTAAAGCGGCATCATCTGCAAAGAGTAGTTCACGGACAAGTTTCTCTTGTGTCTTGGTGTGAGCTTGCAGGCGCCTCAGATTGAAGAGACTGCCATCCGTGCGGTACCGGATGTAAACAGCGTCTTCATTGACTTAACAGGACCATAACACCACCTGTGGCATAAATATTCCCAAACCAATGCTCTAGGGCACTGGGAGAGCAAACAGCTCAAAATCTGCATTTGAGAAGTTTGAACTGCTGCACAACCATCAGGATCAAAGAAAACCCTAGTTTGCTTAGTTTTCAGCTGTCATAGACCACAAAAGGCTTCCAAACCAAAATTCATAAGACAAGCCCCACAAACAAACAAATCTCTCATAAAGCTCTAACACTCCCCTATCGAGAGGTATAATCTCCTCAAACATCTCAATGCCACAGGTGAGAAAACTGTTTTAACTCCCACTCCAAATTAAAAAGGTGCTATTCCCTTAATTGCAGCTCTCTTGAAGGGCGGAGATGGGCCTTGTTTAAAGGGCCAGCCACAATTTACTGAGATATTTCACACCTGAATTAATTGTCCTCCTGATTCCAGCTCAGGGTTTCAAACAGGAGAGTTTCCCCACTCTCGTCACTTGCAGCTTTCAGGCAGAGATGAGGTGATGCTGCCATCAGTGGAAGGTAGGAAGCCTGGTTTTACTGTGGCTGCTTTTTCTGGGGTGGTTCTTTGAGTTGTTGGGGTGAAAGGAATCCGGTGTTTGTGGAAGCCCCTGTTTGTGGGTAGTTTGCAAACTGGTGTTCCATGTGGTTCGTGGGTATTGATCCAGAGAAATGTGTTGTTTTAATGTGTGTGGTTTACGGTGCCTGCAACTTTAGCTCTTGTCTTGGGATGATGGTTTTGGGATGTTTGTGCCTGAGGTTTGGCTCTGAAGTTGTCGGACTCTGGCTTTCCCTTACTCTTAATTTAGTCTGTATGTGGTCTGAGTCCAGCGTGTTCTTTGAATGAAGTGATAGGAGAAGGTATTCGGTTCAACAGTCAATTTATTACCCAGCACAAGAATAAAACTTAACAGAGCTCTGGGTCAGTCGTTAGTTCATAGGTCACCTGCACAGTGAGCTATTCCCCAAGACTGACCCCTATTGTCCAGTTGGCTCAGTTTATATAGATCAACCTTATCATACAGAACAAAAGTTGGCTTCCTTTGCTAGATCTTTTTGCACAAGGGTTATCACAAGTCATCTCCTGTTTTGCAGATATCTGGGGTGTAGCGCTCCCATCTTAATCCTCCAGGCCAGACTATCCTGTTGTTTTGATCAGAAATTAATTCATCACCAGATATTTCTAATCACCATTCTGTTCCTGTCTGGCCAATTTCTGCTGTTCTCTTTAACACCTCCTCATGCCTTAATCTTCCTCCTAGACTGGTTTTCCATTTCCTTGGTTTCTTGCAGGCCATTCTTTGTTCTGGTCTGGCCTGTGTCTCCTGTGCTACTCACCACCTCCTTCAGTTGGAGCTTTCTTCCTAAATCGTTTTATGAATTTCCTCTCCCTGTATTTGGGAGCAGACAATTTTGCTCAGCCAACTTCGCTCCATGCTGTGATTGCCACTTAATCACATTCCTCTTTTTCCCTGAACCATGCAGTACATATCAACTTATTAATTAATCATTTCTTTCATAATGTTTTAACCCCTAGATTCCAACAAAGTGTAGGCTGCTGATGGTTTGATCCCAGAATTGGGGTGGGGAGGGGGGCGGGGGGTGTTATTTGTGGGCAAGGGCTGGTTTGGAGGCTGCAGGGAATTCTTTTGCTCTTGACTGTAAGAAGCATTTCATTTAATTTTTACTGATGTAACCATCTTACCTTACGTGTGTGTAATATTGCACTATGTTACAGGACAGTCAGTCGAATTTTGATCTTGGCATGTTTAACAGAAAATGACAGTGACCCAGGTTCAAATCTGTCCCTTGTGTCAGGATTTTCCCCCCATCACCTTTTACAAAATGGCAAGGTGAACAGGGGCATTTGTGTGGGTCAGGGTTTTTTTTTAATTAATTTTTAAGAGTTAGTTATATTCTTGTTAATTTTACAAGAATATAATTCAAATCCCGATACATGTGGTTGATTAATACAAATTGAGATCTACCCAGACCCACCCTCTCCACATCCCATATGAGGGACCAGAGATCTTCAACAGATGTTTTATTTAACCATAATATTGTGAATATTTCAAAACTTCACTTCTACCCACCTTTAGGAAATGTGGGCTCCAAAGATAGAATGTTCATCTCGTGAACGATACATTATTTTCTTGTGGTGAACAGTTCCGAACCTCAGCCAGTTTGCAAGATATGGCCACACACTTTCTAGCTGTACAATTTGCAGCAATTTACACCTGGTAAATATTCAGTTCTAATTTAAATTTAATTCCTTAACATTTCTTTCTCATGGATCCTGTGGGAATTTAAAAAAAAATACTTATTTCAACCAAGCTGCCCAACTTTAGGACATTGCCAAGTCAAATGCAGAAAAGTACAAATGACTTGTTAACATTTGAAACAAATCCGATTCCATGTATTTTCTTTTGAGGTGTCTGGTGAATAAAATTGTATTGAACCAGTCTATCTCATTTATAACGATCAGTCCATTTTCTATGTTCAAATCTCCATCCCATCTTTGCCTCAGTTTATGAATTCCTAATTTCTCAGCTTTTGCAGTCATTTCTACATTACTGAATAAATTTATATTCCCATGACCTGTTTCAGATGGTCAGGGCTTGTTATGACCTGTTACTGTTCTATCTGCCACTGTATTTTACATTTTGCATATCCTCTTCCTAAAGACAAGGAAAGGACTTCTTCTTGGTCATCTAATCTCATGTACCAGTTAGGGTTAGGGAACACAAAAAAATCAACAGGAGTCTGGAAGAGTTGCTCACAGTTCACGTTAGTAATCATTCTCTGCCTGCCTGATTTCTGGTTTCCAATTTACCCAAATGTCTTAATTTCATAGCAGTCTTAAATTCTTCACTTCAAAGCAGAAACAATGCCATTCAGGGTCTGAGTGGTGCTGGGGGCTTATTGCAGCCTTTGGATCAGGTCTAACAATTTGCACCATTGTTTTGAAGATCAGGCAGGCATTTGGATATGTATGGCTCAGTAGAGGAGGTGAGAATTGATCCCTGTCTGGAATGTGCTTTTTAACTCTCTTTCCCAGCTTTCTGCCAAAGTGGTTTCTTCATCATAATTCCCAGAAGAAGATATTCTACAGCTAATATTCCACACACTTCACCAAATGAGGGTAGTTGTGGGAAAAAGAAGTTCCTGTCTGTGTGGATGGACAATTTAAGGGTGAAAAAATGACCTGATGTCCACATATAGTAACTCAACCAAATTCTGTAAGGACACAAATGCTGGAGAAGCTCATCTGATCAAGCAGTGAACCTTTATAGAGTACAGATACTCGTAGCCCTGTTAAAAGGCACAAGCCTGAAACACTGGTTGTGTATCTTTTTTTAAACTTTATTTATGAACATATAAAATACATAGTAAACAAAATAAACCAACCTCCCAAAAAAAACTATATTCCATCCCCCCTCCCCATAATTACCCCCCCCAAACTCCCTCGACTGAGGGAGAGAAAAATCATATCAATTCGTTGCGGCAGAATGAAAACACCAAACCTAATTTTCCACGTCATCGCAATGCATTTACTGGCCACTGCTAATACTAACTGAATAAACTCAATTTGAGGTTTATCCATTCTTAATCCCGTTGTTCAAGTTGTAATATATCGCATTAGAAAAAGCAGTGGATCGAACATAAAAAGAGTTTCTTTAAAGTAGTTTCAAATAAATCCTCAAAGGCTTAACTTTATCACACAACCAGATAGACAAAAAAAAGTATTAATTTGAATCCCACAATGAAAACATTAGTCTGAATGACTAAATCCTTATCTTTTTTTCCTGGAGTTAAATACAACTGATGTAAAAAAAAATTATAATTCACCCAATTATATCGCACATTCATCAATTTAATCCACCATCTTCACACATAGTAAGTAGTCCGTTCTTCTTGGGTTAATTCTAAAGAAGAATCTCCCATTTAATCTAAAGTTGGTTTAGCCATTTTCTGTTGTCACAAACATTTCTGAAATAGATCCCTTTTTTTGCCCCATTTACAATTTTCAATTTTAGTTAACTTGGGTATCTTCAATTCCCGCCCAAATCCACCTGTGACAGCACTTGCATGGAATGACACCCGTTTACCATGTCCCTCTGTTCAACCTCACTCCTCAGTGCCCGACCGTTCACCGTGTCTATCTTTTTTTGGTTTGCCCTTCAAAATGTGACACCTCACACTTGTCTGCATTAAATTCCATCTGCCCTTTCTTCAGCTGGTCCAGATCCTTCTGCAAGATTTCCTGGCTGTCCACAACTCCTCCGTTCTTGGTGTCACCTGCCAACTTGCTAATCCAATTCACCACATTATTGTTCCAGCACCTATCCCTGAGGCACATCTCTCATCACAGGCCTCCAGTCTGAAGAGCAATTGGTCTCACCAACTCACTGGCTTCTCCTGCACAGCCGTGGTTTCACATCCAAAATACAGAGGACATATGGATGGATGTTAAAATTCTCAAAGGTACATTAGTTAAAATGGTGTCAAATCACAAGGAACAGAAGTTGGCCATTCATGCCACTGTGTCTGCTATCCCCTGATCTAAACAGTTCTCGCCTCTCATTCCAAGTTATGGCTTTTTCCCCTGATCCCTTGATACCCTGACTCATTAAACATCTATTAATTCCGCCACCCCCCCCCCCCACCACTTAAACTCTCTTAACAATCCAGCAACAAATTCCATGACCTTCTGGTGAAATAAATTTCTCATCTGCTTTAAATAGGTACCTTCCAATTCTAAGACAATGTCTTTTTATCCAAGGGAAACATTATTCACATCTACTGTCCAATCCTTTCAGCATTGGAAAGGTTTCTGAAATCTCCTCTCCTTCTTCTATACTCCAATGAAGAGTGGAGATATATCATCCTGGTAAATCTCTGCTCTCTCTCCAACATCAGCACATCCTTTTTAAGATAAACTTCGCAGTTCTCCAAATGAGGTCTCTCCCATGCCCTATCAACACCTCCCTACCCTAGAAACAAAGGCCAACATAGAATTTGCTTTCTTTTCCTGCCGATCCAACCTGGTGGTTACCCACTCACTATGTTTTCCTGAACGAGAACCCCCCAAGTCCCTTGACACTTGAAATAATTACATGTAATTTCTGTAACAAATTTGAAATTTTTGGAAAGATTTGGGAATCCTATTTATAAACTGTAGGAATTAAGTTGTAATCGCCCAACCTGAACCTTCTGACTCCTAAAATCAAGAAAATTTGTTAGATTTTATTTGATAGTTTTTTAGTAATTTTTTTATAAATACTTTCCAGATGTTATCTATCTTTTCTATTGGGTTGTTGGGCAGGGGGAATTAAAAAAAATACTATGTATTAATTTTTCGTTATCTTTGAATGAGAAATTTACGTACGCATTTAATGCATGTGAAATTAAAATTTTCAAAGAGAAGCTTAACATAACGTAATACATTTTGCTTATTTTCAAGAGTTGTGGAGAGTGAGGAGGGTTTTCATGGAGTACAAAAGGATTTGGACTGTTTGGAAAGATGGCAGATGGAGTTTAATATAGGTAAGTGTGAGGGGCTTTATTTTGGTAAGAATAACCAAGACGTATGCAGTGAAGGGGAGGGCATTGAGGAACAGAGGGATCTTGGAAGAATGGTTCAATAGACAATAGGAGCAGGAGTAGGACCTTCTGCCTGTCGAGCCTTCAGTGACCGCCATTTCACAGATCATGGCTGATCACTACTATCAGTACCCCTTTCCAGCCTTATCCCCATAACCCTGAACTCCTTTGCCCACAAGAGTCTTATCTAACTCTCTTTTGAACATAATCAGCGAATCTGCCTCTACCACCCTCTGTGGCAGAGCATTCCACAGATTCACACTTCTCTGAGTAAAACAATGTTTTCTCATCTCCGTCCTAAAGGGCCTACCCTGTATTCTTAAACTATGCCCTCTAGTCCTCGTCTCCCCCATCACTGGGAACAAGTAATCCGACTTCACCCTGTCCATCCCCCTGATAATTTTGTACACCTCAATCATGTCCCCCCTCATTCTTCTAAACTCCATCGGATACAAGTCTAGTTTTTCTAGCCTTTCAGCATATGTCAACCCCGCCATCGCTGGAACTAACCTTGTAAATCTGCGCTGCACATCCTCTATTGCTAGTATGTCCTTCCTCAAAATTGGAGACCAGTACTGGGTGCAATACTCCAGGTGGGGTCTCACCAGGGCCCTGTACAACTGCAGAAGGGCGTCTCTGTTCCTATACTCCAATCCCCTCTTTATGAAAGCCAACATGCCATTTGCCCATTTCACAGCTTTCTGAACGTGCATGTTAGCCTTCAGTGACCGGTGAACAAGTACACCCAGATCCATTTGCTCCTCCCCACTCCCGAGCTTGTCTCCATTTAAATAATACTCAGCTTTCCTATTATTGCCCCCGAAATGGATAACCTCACATTTGCTCACATTGAACGTCATCTTCCATTCAGCAGCCCACACCCCCAACCTGTCCCTCTGCATTTTCCTGACATCCTCCTCACACCCCACACCACCACCCCGTTTAGTGTCATCTGCAAATTTGCTCATGTTATTAATAATCCCCTCATCCAAATCATTTACATAAATTACAAACAACTGAGGACCCAATACCGATTCCTGCGGCAATCCACTCGTCACATCCTGCCATCCTGAAAAAGACCGGCTTACTCCAACCCTTTGTTTCCTATTTCTTAACCAATTTCCTATCCATGTCAGCACCTTACCTCCAATTCCATGCTCCCTGATCTTGCCCACTAGTCTCCCGTGCGGTACCTTATCAAAGGCCTTCTGGAAGTCCAAATACACCACATCCACTGGCTCTCCCAAGTCCACCCTCTTTGTCCCATCCTCGAAAAATTCCAGAAGGTTAGTCAAGCATGACTTACCCTTAAGGAATCCATGCTGACTAGCCCTTATACTATTATTTCTGCCTAAGTGTTCTGCTATTACTCCTTTTATGATAGATTCCAGTATCTTCCCCACCACTGACATCAGGCTGACCGGTCTATAATTTCCCGTTTTCTCCCTCCCTCCGTTCTTAAAAATCGGCACCACATCAGCCACTCTCCAATCCTCAGGGACCTCCCCCGAATCTATGGAACTTTGGAAAATGTCGACCAGTGCCTCCACAATTTCCATAGCAACTTCTTTAAGCACCCTGGGATGCAGCCCATCAGGCCCTGGGGTTTTATCAGCCCTCAGTCCCAACAATTTACTCACAACCTCCTGCTTCTAGATCCGGATATCCATTAGATCCCCTACTTCCCCAGGAAAGTTCCCCAAGTCTCTTGATACCGCATGACCACTACCCCCTAACTGTCCATAACCTATATCCTCCTTGGTGAAGACAGATGCAAAGTATTTGTTAAATTCCTCAGCCAACTCCTTGTTTCCGGTAATAATTCCACCCTTTTCCATTCTTAATGGACCAATTGTAGACAGAACCAATTTCTTCCTCTTCACATATTGAAAAAAGCTTTTGCTATCCTCCATTATATTATTTGCTAATTTCCTCTCGTACTTCATTTTCCCCTCTCATGACTTTCTTAGTTACCCTCTGATGCTCTTTGAAGGTT
Source organism: Narcine bancroftii (assembly GCF_036971445.1). Taxonomy (NCBI): domain Eukaryota; kingdom Metazoa; phylum Chordata; class Chondrichthyes; order Torpediniformes; family Narcinidae; genus Narcine; species Narcine bancroftii. The sequence continues at coordinate 477,573 of NW_027211864.1, read as the reverse complement.
TCCCAATCCTCTAACTTACCACTCCGCTTCGCTATCTTATACTTACTCCCTTTGGATTTGATAGTGCACTTGATTTCATTAGTTAGCCACGGCTGCCATTTGCATCTCCTAGAGCCTTTCCTCCACTTTGGAATAAATTTGTCTTGAATCCTGTAAAAAATGTCCAAAAATACCTGCCATTTTCCCCAGTTGTCCTCCCAGCTAGTGTATCTTTCCATTTTATTTTGGCTAGCTCCTTCCTCATAGCTGCATAATCCCCTTTATTTAACTGCAGTACAGATGCTTCCGACTTCCTTTCTTTTTCCCTTTCTAATTGCAGCTCAAAAGTAACCATACCATGGTCACTATTCCCTATGGCACCCCTACATCGAGGTCACTTATTAACTCTGCGTCGCTGCACAGCACCAAGTCCAGAATCGAGTTCCCCCTGGTATGTTCCTCCACTAGCTGCTCCAAGAAAGTATCTCGTAGACATTCAATAAACTCACTCTCTTGTGTTCCTCCCCCCGTCTGATTATCCCAGTCCACCTTCATGTTGAAGTCCCCCATAACTACCGTATTGCTACCACTTTGACATGCCACTCTTAATTCCTGATTTACACTGCCACCGATATCTGAGCTACTTTTCGAAGGCCTGTAAATGACCCCCATTATGGTCCTCATGCCTTTACAATTTCTTAATTCTATCCAAACAGACTCTACCCACGTGTTTCAATGTCTTTCCTTTCAAACGCCTGAATTTCATTTCTTACCAACAGAGCTACCCCACCCCCCCTTCCCAACTTTCTGTCTTTTCTATAGGACGTGTACCCGGGAACATTGATTTCCAAATCCGTTCGTGGGAATTCGGTCGTGTCCACAGGAAAAAGGGAATCTCAGGGTTGGATGTGATGTCGTGTATGTTCTCTGCCAATCAATGGGAAATCTCCAAATCTTCAATCTTGGTGCAAGAGCCCACGAGGTACAAACCAACCATCTCCTGTCCAAGCTGCAGATTGCAAGGGCTGTAAAGTGCTGCCACCGCCTGTTCACACCGAGTACTGCATGCATGAAGCAAGGGAGAGAGAGAGAGAGAGATAGGTATAATACCACCACCTGGTGTCCGGACTCGCGAACTACAGGATACATGATTTTTATTTTTCATGGGAGTGTCGGAGAATGAGAGGAGACTTGATTAAGGTTAACAAAATAGAGCAAGATGGATAATATGGAGCTCCAATGAACAGGGAGGTCTCACCTGTGAAGGAGCAAGTGTGAGATCTCCCAGTTCATTCTTGCTCGGGCAGTGGTGGCCAATTCAAGACAGCTCCAATTAGGGGAAGAGAATATGCTGTTTCAGGTCATGGGTTTGAAACGGTTTCCCCAGTTGTGCCATTCAGACTCAAGAGAGCAGATGCTTGCAGACAGGAAGGAAACCTAGTTTTATTGTGGAGAATTGCTTGTTTTTTGGGGTGAAGGTTGTTTGTGGTCTGAGATTCCTAAATATTTTACAATGGAAGCAGCACTTTTCCTTGTGCCTGATTGCTACATAGCGGGTAAAATCTCTCAAATCTATCGCTCAGCCAGTACTTTTGGTCATTGATTTGGAGAGAGAGTGATGGCTTGGCAATATTTATAGCATGGTGAGTCCAAAGCTCTCAAAGTGACAGTGTGGAAGGAGTTTGTCTGTTCTTTGTGTTTCCTGCCACCCTTGAGAACTTAAAAAGTGTCCGTGAATTGTGGTATTGGTGAGACACAAGCTTGTTTTGCCCTCTTTTTGTTCTGTATGTCTATAAAGTTTCAGTTTAGGGATAAAATGTCCAGACACTGTTCTGTTCAAAAGTCTAGTAACCAAATCAGATTCTCCCGAGTTCTTGTCATGGATATGCATCAAGAAGCCTGTTTAGCAGCAGTCGTGTTGCATTAGAGGTGCACATACAATTTTCAAAAATAATGAGTTTGAAACCAGAAAAAGATCAGGTCGTGCCCAAAGGTTCATCTGTGCTGTTGAATTGAATTGATGCCCCCAGGTCCAGAATGTGCACTTCCACCCCATGGTCTTGAGCTTCCCAAATCGCCAATGAACTTACGGCCCCCTTGAGCTGTGGAGTGTGGGAGGAAATCCACATGGACACCGAGAGGATGTAGAAACTTCTTGCAGTCAGTGCTGACTTGATCCTGGGGTGACTCGTGCTGGAGAGGTGGGACTACTGTCCTGCCTTCACCTTGTGATGGCTGATTTTTGTCTGTTGGTGGATGGACGTCTGACATGATATTCCCTTGGCCTTGAGGGAAAGAAGAGTAGAAATTGCAAGGGCTCTGACAGAAATATTTAAAACCTGTTTGTCCACGGGTGAGGTGCCAGAGGAATGGATGTAATCTAATGTTCCCTTGTTTAAAAACGGCTTCAAAAGCCAACCAGGTGAGCCTGACAGTGATAGGTTAATTATTGGAGGGTAATCAGAGAGTACCTCGAAAAGAATCTGTTCAAATAGCTGGCCTTGATCAACCATAGCATAGAATACGGGAGTCGGGCAGTGAGGTTGAGACTAGACAAGATATTGGTGAGGCCCTGTTGAGAGTACTGTGTGCAGTTCTGGTCACCAAATGAGAGGAAAGCTATCAACAAAGTCGAGAGGGTGCAGAGAAGATTTAAGTCAATGTTACCTGGATATCAGCAACTAGATTACAAAGAAAGATTGAGCAAATGAAGTCTTTATTCTTTGGATTGGAGATGGTTGAGAGGGGATTTGATCGAGGTCTTTAAAATTACTAGGAGGATAGAACGAGTTGATGTGGATAGACTTTTTTCATTGCGGGAGCAGAGATTGAAACAGGAGGTAAAAGTTTGGAAGTAACATGAGGGGGAACTTCTTTACTCAGAGTGGTGGCTGAGTGGAGTGAGCTCCCGGGAGAAATAGTGGCGGCAGGGTTCATTTTGTCATTTCAGGGAAAATTGGAGGGGAGGGGAATGCAGAGAGGTGGTACGAGAGGAGAGTATTTAGTTCAGTGCAGAGAAGAAGGGCCAAGTGACCTGTTTCTGTGCTGTAATTGTTATAGGGTTAAAATGTGTGGCAGTCACTTGGAAGTCCGATGCGTATTTGGGAATGGGTCGATGGCCACACTGAAATAGGCCGTTGATTCCCACTTGAAATAATTACATCGAATTCACGGAACAAATTTGAATTTCTCTTTTGAAGATTTGGGATATGTATTTACCAATTGTCGGAATTAAGTTTTAACCACCCAACACGAACTTTCTGACTCCTAAAACCAAGAAAACCAAGATTTTATTTGAGAGTTTTGGTCAATTTTTATAAATACTATCTAGATGTTTTCTCTCTTTATTGTTTTCTATTGGGTAGCTGTGGGAGGGGTTACTTTTGAAATCACTATTCATTAATTTTATCTTATTTTCAAATAAGAAATTTAAGTTTTTTAATGCATATGTTAAATTAAATGTAAAAATGTTACAAATAAGATGAATGAAGAATTGTTTCAGGAACTGGCGATCTTCCACGAGTGCCGTCAACCCCAGGAAGCAGGAATGTGTGAACGAAACACAAAACTGGCCAGAAGAACTGAGGAAACACAGCTAAAAGTGTCCAAAAAGGTGCTGATGCCATCTTGATTTTAATGCAGGTGACACCGAGGAATGCGTTGGGGCAGAGATGGTCTATGGGCAGCCAATACGGACGCCTTGGGGAACAAAGCCCGCACCACCAGTAGGGATGGATAATGGTGGGTAATGAATAAGCATATATTAGAGACACCGAGAGAGAGCGACACACACATACCCAGACAGACAGACACACACACACAGACACAGAGAGACAGATACACACACACAGACACACACAGAGACACACACAGACACACACGTAATATTTGCTTAAGTTGTCGTTTGTTTCCATGAAATTACCTCAAAGATATTGCTGCGGGTCGACTGTGGAGGCCACTCCTGTGATCGCGGTTCGTTTTACTGCGCTTTTTTGGCCAAAATGGCCACACTTTCACGCACGACCACGCCGTACATGGAAAGATTAATGATGCCTGGCGTCCCATTGGCCTGAAATATTCTATTAAATTTTATTAAAATGTTCAAAAAAAAGCTTAACATAATGTAATACATTTTGCTTATTTTCAAGTTGTGGAGAGTGAGGAGGGTTTTCATGGACTACAAAAGGATTTGGACTGTTTGGAAAGATGGCAGATGGAGTTTAATGTAGGTAAGTGTGAGGTACTTTAATTTGGTAAGAATAACCAAGACGTATGCAGTGAAGGGGAGGGCATTGAGGAACAGAGGGATCTTGGAGGAATGGTTCAATAGACAATAGGAGCAGGAGTAGGCCCTTCGGCCTGTCGAGCCAGCACCACCATTTTACAGATCATGGCTGATCACTACTATCAGTACCCCTTTCCAGCCTTATCCCCATAACCCTTAACTCCTTTGCCCAATAGACTCTTACCTAACTCTCTTTTGAACATAATCAGCGAATCTGCCTCTACCACCCTCTGTGGCAGAGCATTCCACAGATTCACACTTCTCTGTGTAAAAAAATGTTTTCTCATCTCCGTCCTAAAGGGCCTACCCTGTATTCTTAAACTATGCCCTCTAGTCCTCGTCTCCCCCATCACTGGGAACAAGTAATCTGACTTCACCCTGTCCATCCTCCTGATAATTTTGTATACCTCAATCATGTCCCCCCTCATCCTTCTAAACTCCATCGGATACAAGTCCAGTTTTCTAGCCTTTCAGCATATGTCAACCCCGCCATCCCTGGAACTAACCTTGTAAATCTGCGCTGCACACCCTCTATAGCTAGTATGTCCTTCCTCAAAACTGGAGACCAGTACTGGACGCATTACTCCAGGTGGGGTCTCACCATGGCCCTGTACAACTGCAGAAGGGCGTCTCTGTTCCTATACTCCAATCCCCTCTTTATGAAAGCCAACATGCCATTTGCCTTCTTCACAGCTTTCTGAACCTGCATGTTAGCCTTCAGTGACCGGTGAACAAGTACACCAAGATCCATTTGCTCCTCCCCACTCCCAAGCTTGTCTCCATTTAAATAATATTCAGCTTTCCTATTATTGCCCCCGAAATGGATAACCTCACATTTGCTCACATTGAACGTCATCTTCCATTCAGCAGCCCACACCCCCAACCTGTCCAAGTCCCTCTGCATTTTCCTGACATCCTCCTCACACCCCACACCGCCACCCTGTTTAGTGTCATCTGCAAATTTGGTCATGTTATTAATAATCCCCTCATCCAAATCATTTACATAAATTACAAACAACTGAGGACCCAATACCGATCCCTGCGGCACTCCACTCGTCACATCCTGCCATCCTGAAAAGGACCGGCTTACTCCAACCCTTTGTTTCCTATTTCTTAACCAATTTCCTATCCATGTCAGCACCTTACCTCCAATTGCATGCTCCCTGATCTTGCCCACTCGTCTCCCGTGCGGTACCTTATCAAAGGCCTTCTGGAAGTCCAAATACACCACATCCACTGTCTCTCCCAAGTCCACCCTCTTTGTCACATCCTCGAAAAATTCCAGAAGATTTGTCAAGCATGACTTACCCTTAAGGAATCCATGCTGACTAGCCCTTATACTATTATTTCTGCCTAAGTGTTCTGCTATGACACCTTTTATGATAGATTCCAATATCTTCCCCACCACTGACGTCAGGCTGACCGGTCTATAATTTCCCGTTTTCTCCCTCCCTCCCTTCTTAAAAATCGGCACCACATCAGCCATTCTCCAATCCTCAGGGACCTCCCCCGAATCTATGGAACTTTGGAAAATGTCGACCAGTGCCTCCACAATTTCCATAGCAACTTCTTTAAGCACCCTGTGATGCAGCCCATCAGGCCCTGGGGTTTTATCAGCCCTCAGTCCCAACAATTTACTCACAACCTCCTGCTTCTAGATCCGGATATCCATTAGATCCCCTACTTCCCCAGGAAAGATCCCCAAGTCTCTTGATACCGCATGACCACTACCCCCTAACTGACCATAACCTATATCCTCCTTGGTGAAGACCGATGCAAAGTATTTGTTAAATTCCTCAGCCATCTCCTTGTTTCCGGTAATAATTCCATCCTTTTCCATTCTTAATGGACCAATTTTAGACCGAACCAATTTCTTCCTCTTCACATATTTAAAAAAGCTTTTGCTATCCTCCATGATATTATTTGCTAATTTCCTCTCATACTTCATTTTCCCCTCTCTTATGACTTTCTTAGTTACCCTCTGATGCTCTTTGAAGGTTTCCCAATCCTCTAGCTTCCAACTCCACTTCTCTATCTTATACTTACTCCCTTTGGATTTGATATTGCACTTGATTTCATTAGTTAGCCACGACTGCCATTTGCATCTCCTAGAGCCTTTCCTCCACTTTGGAATAAATTTGTCCTGAATCCTGTGGAAAATGTCCAAAAGCACCTGCCATTTTTCCCGAGTTGTCCTCCCAGCTAGTGTATCTTTCCATTTTTATTTTGGCTAGCTCCTCCCTCATAGCTGCATAATCCCCTTTATTTAACTGCAGTACAGATGCTTCCGACTTCCTTTCTTTTTCCCTTTCTAATTGCAGCTCAAAAGTAACCATACCATGCTCACTATTCCCTAATGGCTCTCCTACATCGAGGTCACTTATTAACTCTGCGTTGCTGCAATGTACCAAGTCCTGAATCGACTTCCTCATGGTATGTTCCTCCACTAGCTGCTCCAAGAAAGTATCTCCTAGACATTCAATAAACTCACTCTTGTGTTCCTGCCCCCATCTGATTATCCCAGTCCACCTTCATGTTGAAGTCCCCCATAACTACTGTATTGCTACCACTTTGACATGCCACTCTTAATTCCTGATTTATACTTCTACCGATATCTGAGTCAATTTTCGGAGGCCTGTAAATCACCCCCATTATGGTTTCATGCCTTTACAATTTCTTAATTCTATCCAAACAGACTCTACCCACCTGTTTCAATGTCTTTCCTTTCAAACGCCTGAATTTCATTTCTTACCAACAGAGCTACCCCACCTCCTCTTCCTAACTTTCTGTCTTTTCTATAGGACTATCTTGGGTAAACTTGTACCTTTCACTTTGTTTGTTTTAGATTGGTCACAGTGTTTGAGCTTCCGAAAGAAAATAGAGACACACACCGAGAGCAGTTCAGTCTACACAAATGTTTATTCCAAATATAAAGCAGGTTTCAAACTACAATATGCAAGCCTGCCTAATCATACTTAACAACGCCTGGACTGGTCCCAACTGCCGAAGCGAGGCAATGACGGCACACTTGTAGTAGGCTGCCGGGGCGCCGGTAGCAGCTCCTTCACCTCCCCCGACCGGGACGTTGCTCGGACTCTAGCTGTTCTTCCTTCTTGACAAAGGATGTTCCCATCCCTCGGAGAGTCTAAACTTCAGCAGCAGGACCACAGACTTTTATACCCCAAAAACAATTAATCATGCACCCACTCCCTCTAACATTTGTCAGTCAAAATCAAAGCTGAGCATACTATTCTACAATTTAGAAGATGAATTATTATGGAGAAGGATGCTATGATATCCTGGTTTATCTCGTAGATACAAAGACTTATTGAAACTTTTAAGGCTTTAGCAATACCGTGCCATCCTGTATTTCGGAAAGAACAATTAATCATGCACCCACTCCCTCTAACATTTGTCAGTCAAAATCAAAGCTGAGCATACTATTCTACAATTTAGAAGATTGATTATTATGGAACCAGGATGCTATGATTTCCTGGTTTATCTCGTAGATACAAGGACTCATTACAACTTCTTGAGCAAGACAGGTTGTGACCAAAACGTCAATTTCAGAGTGTCGTATTTGACAACTGCTTTCCCTGGGCCTCACGGTGGAATTCCATTTCAAAGTGTATCTTCAGATAAATCCCCATGGCTGAGTTTAATTACATCTGCTAATTCTGAAAGTAAGGTGACCTGAGTGTGGCCCCAGTGTTGTCAGTTTCACATAAGCAAGGAAGCATCTGAGCACATGGTTTTAACCCTCCATTACAAGGACGTGTACCCGGGAACATTGATTTCCCAATCCCGCCTTTCCCGCAGCCATGTCTCCGTAACTCCGACAACGTCATAACCTCCCATTGCCATTCGCGCCTCAAGCTCATCCCTTTTATTCCTTACACTCAGTGCATTCATACACAATACCTTGATACCATATCTCCTTTCTCCCTCCATCTTTGTTCTCGATGCACTTGCCCCTACTCTCCTATCACTTTTAGTTCCCTTTTTCCTTACTGTTTCACCGTCTAACAGAACCACTCCTATATTCACTCTCCTATCTGCTTCCCTATCAGTCCAGTTCACTTCCCCCTACCAAATTCGTTTTAAATTTGAAGGTGGATTCCAATGGAGATAGAAGGCTTTGGGTACGCTGGCCTTTATAAATCATAGCATGGAATATAGGATCTGGGGAGGTGATGTTCAGAGTGTTGGTGAGGCCAACTTTGGAGTATTGTATGCCATTCTGGTCTCCAAATTATAGGAAGGATATCAATAAGGTAGAGAGAGTGCAAAGAAGTTTGACGAAAATGTTGCCTGGATTGCAGTATTTTGAATACGTAGAAAGATTGAGTAGACTGGAACTTCATTCAGTGGAGCAGAGAGGGTTGAGCGGGGATTTGATAGAGGTATTTAAAATTATCAAGGGAATAGATAGAGTAGCTGTGAATAGGCTCTTTCCCCTAAGGGGAGCAGAGATTGGAACAAGGGGTCATAAGTTAAGGGGCAAAACTTGAGAAGTAATACAAGAGGATGCTTCACTCAGAGTGGTGGCTGAGTGGAATGATCTACTGGAAGAAGTTGCGCCAGGGTCAATTCTGTCATTTAAGATGAGGTTATATGAGTACATGAATGCGAGGGGGTGGGAGGGTTATGGGAAAGGGAAGTAGGTAGGTGGAACTCGTGGAGTTTCACGTAAATCGGTGCTTTAGATGCCATGAGCAAGTTGGCTCTTTCTTGCACTCGACTTGATTACGTGAAACCTTTCTGGGTTAGAATCAAGGAACTTATTAAAATTTAAACTTTCACTTGATCCTAAGGTATTGTTATTGGGTTATATGAAGAAATTGAGTTTAGAATTAAAATTAGATGAGTCTCAAATTGCTCTTTGAGATTGGCTTTAGCTGGGGCTAGAAAATGATGAGTATTCAATGGTGGCATTCAGAAAGGAGGTCTTGTATTCCATTGGAAAAGATAACGTATAATACAAGCCTCGTCTACCAGTGGAAATATTAAACAGGCAGAATACTATTCATAGTCTGAAAATGAGAGGTTATCCGTATAAAAGAGATCAGGAAGAACTTCTTTAGCCAGAGGGTCGTGGATGTGTGGAACTCACTGCGGCATACAGCAGTGGAAGCCAGATCGCTGGGAGTATTTTAAAAAGAACGACAAATATCTCATTAGTGAGGGCATCAAGGGTTTATGGGGGAAAGGCCAAAAATGAGAACTAGTGTAGAATAGCTTAGTGTAGATTTATGGAACAGACTCGATGGGCCTAGTGGCCTGGTTCTGTTCCTTTGTCTGTGATCACTTCAGAAATGTACAGATAAAAAGCTCCTAAATTAGAAATTCATAAATCAAGATTAAAATGGGAATCTGATTTGAAAGTTAAAATATGAAAATGATTAAGTACAACTAAAATTATTAATGTCAGGTCGAGACTGGTACAATATAATCTTTTTTACATCGATTATACTTGACACCCAATTAAAATAAATTTAATTTGACATTATCAGATTTGTCTTGCATGTAATAAAGTAGGTTCTTTTTGTGTGGATAAATGTGAGGTGAACCACTTTGGAGGCAAGAACAGGAAAGAGGACTATTACCTCAACGGTATCTGTTCAGGAAATGCAGAGAGACTTGGGTGTTGCTGTGCATCAGTCGTTGAAAGTGGGTGTGCAGGTCCAACAGGCGGTGAGGAAGGCATTCATAGCAATAGGATTTGAGTACAGAGATCCTGCTGCAGCCGTACACGGCCTTGGTGAGACCACACCTGGAGTACTGCGTGCCATTTTGGCCTCTTTAATCCGAGGAAGGACATCCTCGCCGTGGAGTGGGTGCAGAGAAGATTCACTAGACTGATACCAGGGATGGAAGGACTTGCAGATGAAGAAAGGTTGGATAGACTAGGCTTGTATTCTCTGGAATTTAGGAAATTGAAGGGGGATCTTATAGAAACAAAATTCTAAAGGGTTTAGACAGACTAGATGCGGGTAGGTTGTTTGCAATGCTGGGAAATACAGAACCAGGGGTTACAGTTTAAGGATAACCATACTATAACCATATAACCATTTACGGAGCGGAAACAGGCCATGTTGGCCTTTCGAGTCCGCACCAGTTCACTGATTTTATGCGCCCTCTTCAGGCATTGGGGGAAGGTTTTCAGGACCGAGATGAGGAAAGATTTCTTCTCTTGGAGGATGATGGATCTATGGAATTCTTTGCTACAGAAAGTAGTTGAGGCTGGTTCCTTGTCAATGTTCAAGAGTAGGTTAGAATTGGCCCTTGTGGCTAAGGGGATCAGGAGGTATGGAGAGAAGGCAGGAACTGGGTACTGATCAGCCATGATCGTATTGAATGGCAGGGTAGGTTTGAAGGGCCAAATGGCCGAATCCTGCACCTATTTTTCTATGTTTATATATTCTACTTGGGTTTGTCCAAAATATATACATTTTGGTCCAAAATTAAAATTTTGAACACTCCCAATGGATCCTAGAATATTTTTCCTGGAAGAGACTAAAAATATTTGGATTAAACGGGATTTTTAAAGGTTGCTTTAGCTGTTTCATATTTGGAGGACCAAGTCACCAAATTGCAGAATCCATGTGATTGAAGGAGTGCAGAGATTGGTTAGGTTGTTGCTGGGACTTGAAGGTGAACCCACCAGGGCCTACAGCTGGTCCTCAATGTTGTCGACACATTCTTGGAAAGTGTGACTTGAAGTGAAATGAAGGTTTTACCATGGGCTCAATGATCAAAAATAAGAGAAGTTCCTATTTTGGACACCAAATATCATCATTCAGGTGCCTTACCGTCCAGCGAGGGCGATCCTGTCTCTCAATGCACCACAATCTCTGAACCTCTGAATTGTAGTTGTGGCCTCCCCGTTCTTTTCTGAGCTGAGACCAATATTGACGTTTAGGTCATGGTTACAGATGGGCTGGAAATACTGAAGAAGTTTCCTCTTGCCTTACTCAGTTGTAGTGTCCATACTGGATGGGTAACCCTGGCCATTGATCAGCAGATCCAGAGAACACAGCACAGTACAGGCCCTTCAGGCCTTGATGTTGTTCTAGCCCATATATTCATTCCTTAAATATAACGTACTAAACCAATGGTTCTCAACCTTTTTCCTTCCACTCACATACCACTTTTAGTGGTAAGTGGGTGGAAAGAAAGTTCAAACCCTATTTTAAAATAATCATATGAACAATCTAGAACCGTCATCCTCAACCTTCCCTTCCCACTCACCTACCACATGAAGCAATCCCTTAATGTTCAGAGATTACTTAAGGTGGTAGGTGAGTGAGAAGATGAAGGTTGAGAACCTCTTTCTGCAGGCAAACTAATTCTGAATCCACACAGCCAAGGTTCCACAGATCCTTTGGCTCATGACAATCAGAATGAATCTACCCTGGGCAACCCTGTCAAAGGCCTCACTAAAATCCACACACCCCACATCCACTCCCCTGCCCTTCATTTGTTATTTCATTGTTTTCAAACACTTTCTTTCCCCCCCCATTCTTGAGTCATCCCTGACTAATCACGGAACCAACAGTCAAAGGACAAGGCCAGTGCCATTTTTATAAATGAGATTTGATATTTGCTTAAGTTGTCGTTTGTTTCTACGAAATTACCTCAAACATATTGCTGCGGGTCGCCTGTGGAGGCCACTCCTGTGATCGCGGTTCGTTTTACTGCGCTTTTTTGGCCAAAATGGCCACACTTTCACACACGACCACGCGGTACATAGAAAGATTAATGATGCCTAGCGTCCCATTGGCCTGAAATATTCTATTAAATTTTATTAAAATTTTCAAAGAAAAGCTTAACATAAAGTAATACATTTTGCTTATTTTCAAGTTGTGGAGAGTGAGGAGGGTTTTCATGGATTACAAAAGGATTTGGACTGTTTGGAAAGATGGCAGATGGAGTTGAATGAAGGTAAGTGTGAGGTGCTTTATGTTGGGAAGAATAACCAAGACATATGCAGTGAAGGGGAGGGCATTGAGGAACAGAGGGATCTTGGAGGAATGGTTCAATAGACAATAAGAGCTGGAGTAGGCCCTTCGGCCTGTCGAGCCAGCACCGCCATTTTACAGATCATGGCTGATCACTACTATTAGTACCCCTTTCCAGCCTTATCCCCATAACGCTTAACTCCTTTGCCCACTAGAGTCTTATCTAACTCTCTTTTGAACATAATCAGCGAATCTGCCTCTACCACCCTCTGTGGCAGAGCATTCCACAGATTCACACTTCTCTGTGTAAAAAAATGTTTTCCCATCTCCGTCCTAAAGGACCTACCCTGTATTCTTAAACTATGCCCTTTAGACCTCGTCTCCCCCATCACTGGGAACAAGTAATCTGACTTCACCCTGTCTGTGCCCCTGATAATTTTGTACACCTCAATCATGTCCCCCCTCATCCTTCTAAACTCCATCGGATACGTCCAATTTTCTAGCCTTTCAGCAGATGTCAACCCCGCCATCCCTGGAACTAACCTTGTAAATCTGCTCTGCACATCCTCTATAGCTAGTATGTCCTTCCTCAAAATTGGAGACCAGAACTGGACACAATACTCCAGGTGGGGTCTCACCAGGGCCCTGCACAAGTGCAGAAGGGCGTCTCTGTTCCTATACTCCAATCCCCTCTTTATGAAAGCCAACATGCCATTTGCCTTCTTCACAGCTTTCTGAACGTGCATGTTAGCCTTCAGTGACCGGTGAACAAGTACACCCAGATCCATTTGCTCCTCCCCACTCCCTAGCCTGTCTCCATTTAAATAATACTCAGCTTTCCTATTATTGCCCCCGAAATGGATAACCTCACATTTGCTCACATTGAACGTCATCTTCCATTCAGCAGCCCACACCCCCAACCTGTCCAAGTCCCTCTGCATTTTCCTGACATCCTCCTCACACCCCACACCGCCACCCAGTTTAGTGTCATCTGCAAATCTGCTCATGTTATTAATAATCCCCTCATCCAAATCATTTACATAAATTACAAACAACTGAGGACCCAATACCGATCCCTGCGGCACTCCACTCATCACATGCTGCCATCCTGAAAAAGACCCGCTTTCTCCAACCCTTTGTTTCCTATTTCTTAACCAATTTCCTATCCATGTCAGCACCTTAACTCCAATACCATGCTCCCTGATCTTGCCCACTAGTCTCCCGTGTGGTACCTTATCAAAGGCCTTCTGGAAGTCCAAATACACCACATCCACTGGCTCTCCCAAGTCCACCCTCTTTGTCACATCCTCGAAAAATTCTAGAAGTTTAGTCAAGCATGACTTACCCTTAAGGAATCCATGCTGACTAGCCCTTATACTATTTCTGCCTAAGTGTTCTGCTATTACTCCTTTTATGATAGATTCCAGTATCTTCCCCACCACTGACATCAGGCTGACCGGTCTATAATTTCCCGTTTTCTCCCTCCCTCCCTTCTTAAAAATCGGCACCACATCAGCCACTCTCCAATCCTCAGGGACCTCCCCCGAATCTATGGAACTTTGGAAAATGTCGACCAGTGCCTCCACAATTTCCATAGCAACTTCTGGGATGCAGCCCATCAGGCCCTGGGCATTTATCAGCCCTCAGTCCCAACAATTTATTCACAACCTCCTGCTTCTAGATCCGGATATCCATTAGATCCCCTACTTCCACAAGAAAGTTCCCCAAGTCTCTTGATACCGCATGACCACTACCCCCTAACTGACCATAACCTATATCCTCCTTGGTAAAGACCGATGCAAAGTATTTGTTAAATTCCTCAGCCATCTCCTTGTTTCCGGTAATAATTCCAGCCTTTTCCATTCTTAATGGACCAATTTTAGACTGAACCAATTTCTTCCTCTTCACATATTTAAAAAAGCTTTTGCTATCCTGCATGATATTATTTGCTAATTTCCTCTCATACTTCATTTTCCCCTCCCTTATGACTTTCTTAGTTACCCTCTGATGCTCTTTGAAGGTTTTCCAATCCTCTAGCTTCCCACTCCACTTCGCTATCTTATACTTACTCCCTTTGGATTTGATATTGCACTGGATTTCATTAGTTAGCCACGACTGCCATTTGCATCTCCTCGAGCCTTTCCTCCACTTTGGAATAAATTTGTCCTGAATCCTGTGGAAAATGTCCAAAAGCACCTGCCATTTTTCCCGAATTGTCCTCCCAGCTAGTGTATCTTTCCATTTTATTTTGGCTTGCTCCTCCCTCATAGCTGCATAATCCCCTTTATTTAACTGCAGTACAGATGCTTCCGACTTCCTTTCTTTTTCCCTTTCTAATTGCAGCTCAAAAATAACCATACCATGGTCACTATTCCCTAATGGCTCCCCTACATCGAGGTCACTTATTAACTCTGCGTCGCTGCACAGCACCAAGTCCAGAATCGACTTCCCCCTGGTAGATTCCTCCACTAGCTGCTCCAAGAAAGTATCTCGTATTGGGTAGGACACGTAACAGCAGCATCGTATAATTCAAAAGCAAGAGGAGTAGCTATATTAATTAGTAAAAATGTGCCATTTAAAATATAAGAGGAAATAATAGATCCAGCAGGGAGATGTGTAATGATAAAATGTCAGATATATTCGCAGTTTTGGAATCTACTCAATGTATATTCACCTAACGAAGAAGATCAAAAGTTTATGCAAGATATCTTTTTGAAGGTAGCAGATACGCAAGGGAACATATTAATAGGAGGGGATTTCAACCTGAATTTGGATTCAAATATGGATAAAACTGGGAAAAAATTTAACAGAAAGAACAGAGTAACCAAATTTATAATTAAATCAATGGAAGAAAGTATCTCGTAGACATTCAATAAACTCACTCTCTTGTGTTCCTGCCCCCGTCTGATTATCCCAGTCCACCTTCATGTTGAAGTCCCCCATAACTACCGTATTGCTACCACTTTGACATGCCACTCTTCATTCCTGATTTCTACTGCTTCCGATATCTGAGCTATTTTTCGGAGGCCTGTAAATGACCCCCATTATGGTCCTCATGCCTTTACAATTTCTTAATTCTATCCAAACAGACTCTACCCACCTGTTTCAATGTCTTTCCTTTCAAAGGCCTGAATTTCATTTCTTACCAACAGAGCTACCCCACCCCCTCTTCCTAACTTTCTGTCTTTTCTATAGGACGTGTACCCGGGAACATTGATTTCACAATCCTGCCCTTCCCGCAGCCATGTCTCCGAAACTCCGACATCTCCTGTCCAAGCTGCAGATTGCAAGGGCTGTAAAGTGCTGCCACCGCCTGTTCACACCGAGTACTGCATGCATGAAGCGAGAGGGGGAGAGAGAGAGAGAGAGATCTAGGTATAATACCACCACCTGGTGTCCAGACTCGCGAACTACAGGATACATGATTTTTATTTTTCATGGGAGTGTTGATTAAGGTTAACAAAATTGAGCAAGATGGATAATATGGAGCTCCAATGAACAGGGAGGTCTCACCTGTGAAGGAGCAAGTGTGAGATCTCCCAGTTCATTCTTGCTCGGGCAGTGGTGGCCAATTCAAGACAGCTCCAATTAGGGGAAGAGAATATGCTGTTTCAGGTCATGGGTTTGAAATGGTTTCCCCAGTTGTGCCATTCAGACTCAAGAGAGCAGATGCTTGCAGACAGGAAGGAAACCTAGTTTTATTGTGGAGAATTGCTTGTTTTTCGGGGTGAAGGTTGTTTGTGGTCTGAGATTCCTAAATACTTTACAATGGAAGCAGCAATTTTCCTTGTGCCTGATTGCAACATAGCGGGTAAAATGTCTCAAATCTATCGCTCAGCCAGGACTTTGGGTCATTGATTTGGAGAGAGAGTGATGGCTTGGCAATATTTATAGCATGGTGAGTCCAAAGCTCTCAATGTGACAGTGTGGAAGGAGTTTGTCTGTTGTTTGTGTTTTCTGCCACCCTTGAGAACTTTAAAAATGTCCGTGAATTGTGGTATTGGTGAGACACAAGCTTGTTTTGCCCTCTTTTTGTTCTGTATGTCTATAAAGTTTCAGTTTAGGGATAAAATGTCCAGACACTGTTCTGTTCAAAAGTCTAGTAACCAAATCAGATTCTCCCGAGTTCTTGTCATGGATATGCATCAAGAAGCCTGTTTTGCAGCAGTCGTGTTGCATTAGAGGTGCACATACAATTTTCAAAAATAATGAGTTTGAAACCAGAAAAAGATCAGGTCGTGCCCAAAGGTTCATCTGTGCTGTTGAATTGAATTGATGCCCCCAGGTCCAGAATGTGCACTTCCACCCCATGGTCTTGAGCTTCCCAAATCGCCAATGAACTTACGGCCCCCTTGAGCTATGGAGTGTGGGAGGAAATCCACACAGACACCGAGAGGATGTAGAAACTTCTTGCAGTCAGTGCTGACTTGATCCTGGGGTGACTCGTGCTGGAGAGGTGGGACTACTGTCCTGCCTTCACCTTGTGATGGCTGATTTTTGTCTGATGGTGGATGGAGGTCTGACATGATATTCCCTTGGCCTTGAGGGAAAGAAGAGTAGAAATTGCAAGGGCTCTGACAGAAATGTTTAAAACCTGTTTATCCACGGGTGAGGTGCCAGAGGAATGGATGTAATCTAATGTTCCCTTGTTTAAAAACGGCTTCAAAAGCCAACCAGGTGAGCCTGACAGTGATAGGTTAATTATTGGAGGGTAATCAGAGAGTACCTCGAAAAGAATCTGTTCAAATAGCTGGCCTTGAGCAACCATAGCATAGAATACAGGAGTCAGGCAGTGAGGTTGAGACTAGACAAGATATTGGTGAGGCCCTATTGAGAGTACTGTGTGCAGTTCTAGTCACCAAATGAGAGGAAAGCTATCAATAAAGTAGAGAGGGTGCAAAGAAGATTTACGTCAATGTTACCTGGATATCAGCAACTAGATTACAAAGAAAGATTGAGCAAATGAAGTCTTTATTCTTTGGATTGTAGATGGTTGAGAGGGGATTTGATCGAAGTCTTTAAAATTACTAGGAGGATAGAACGAGTTGATGTGGAGAGACTTTTTTCATTGCGGGGAGCAGGGATTGAAACAGGAGGTAAAAGTTTGGAAGTAACATGAGGGGGAACTTCTTTACTCAGAGTGGTGGCTGAGTGGAGTGAGCTTCCGGGAAAAGTAGTGGCGGCAGGGTCCATTTTGTCATTTCAGGGAAAATTGGAGGGGAGGGGAATGCAGAGAGGTGGTACGAGAGGAGAATATTTCGTTCAGTGTAGACAAGAAGGGCCAAATGACCTGTTTCTGTGCTGTAATTGTTATAGGGTTAAAATGTGTGGCAGTAACTTGGAAGTCCGATGCGTATTTGGGAATGGGTCGATAGCCACACTGAAATAGGCCGTTGTATCCCACTTGAAATAATTACATTGAATGCACGGAACAAATTTGAATTTCTCTTTTGAAGATTTGGGATGTGTATTTTCCAATTGTAGGAATTAAGTTGTACTCACCCAACACGAACTTTCTGACTCCTAAAACCAAGAAAAGCAAGATTTTATTTGAGAGTTTTGCTCAATTTTTATGAATACTATCTAGATGTTTCCTCTCTTTATTGTTTTCTATTGGGCAGCTGTGGGAGGGGTTACTTTTTAAATCACTATGCATTAATTTTATCTTATATTCAAATCAGAAATTTAGGTTTTTTCATGCATATGTTAAATTAAATGTAAAAATGTTACAAATAAGATAAATGAAGAATTGTTTCAGGAACTGGCGATTTTCCTCGAGTGCCATTAACCCCAGGCAGCAGGAATGTGTGAACGAAACACAAAACTGGCCAGAACAACTGAGGAAATACGGCTAAAAGTGTCCAAAAAGGTGCTGATGCCACCTTGATTTTAATGCAGGTGACACCGAGGAATGCGTTGAGGCAGAGATGGTACATGGACAGCCAATACGGACGCCTTGGGGAACAAAGCCCGCACCACCAGTCGGGATGGATAATGGTGGGTAATGAATTAGCAAATATTAGAGACACCGATAGAGAGCGACACACATACCCAGACAGACAGACAGACAGAGACACACACACACACACACACAGGCAGAGACAGAGAGAGACTCTGACAGCGAGAGAGAGACAGAGAGATACACACAGACGGAGACACACACAGATGGAGAGAGAGATACACACAGACAGAGACAGGGAGACACACATAGAGACAGAGACAGACATACACACAGACAGACACAGAGAGACACACATAGAGACAGAGAGAGACACACACACGACACAGAGAGACAGATACACACACACACACAGACACACACATACAGACACAGAGAGAGTCACACATTGAGACACAGAGGGAGAGACAGAGAGAGAGACACACACAGACAGCGAGACACACAGAGACACAGAGAGGGAAACACACACAAACAGACAGAGAGAGAGACACAGAGCGAGAGAGAGACACACACACACAGACCCACACAGAGAGAGACACAGACAGAGAGAGAGAGGTAGACAGAGAGAGAGACATGGACAGAAAGACACAGACAGAGAGACACAGACAGAGAGACACAGACAGAGAGAGACAGACACACGGACACAGACACAGACACACAGACACAGAGAGAGACACACAGAGAGAGAGAGACACACACACAGAGACAGACACACAGAGACAGACACAGATACAGAGACACAGACAGAGAGAGACACACACACACATACCCAGACAGACAGACACACTCACACACAGACACAGAGAGACAGATATACAGACACAGACACACAGAGAGACACATACAGACAGAGAGAGAGACACTGACAGCGAGAGAGAGACAGAGGGAGAGACACAGACAGAGAGAGACACAGCGAGAGAGTCACAGACATACACACAAAGAGACACACACAGACAGAGACAGACACAGAGACAAACACAGAGTGACACAAAGAGAGACACAGATAGAGAGACACAGACTGAGAGAGAGACACAGACAGAGAGAGAGAGACACAGACAGACAGAGACACAGACAGACAGACACAGACAGAGAGAGAGAGAGACACAGAGAGATAGAGACACACACAGACTGACAGAGAGAGACCCCTTGGTTGTGCACTTAACTTCCTCATCTCTCCTGGCAGGATCTACCCGTGGACCATGACATCTGTCTGCTCATCCTCCTTCCTGAGAATGGTGTGAACTCTACCCTAGAAACACCACAGCAAAGAAAAGAGACCCTTCTGCCCTTCTCGTCCATGGTGAAATATCATTCTGCCAGTCTCATCGACCTGCACCCAGTCCCTAACCCTCCTGACTTCTCACATCCATGGATCTCTGCAATTGATTCTTAAAACGTAAGAGTTTGAATGTTAAATGGCAGACCATTGAGGAGTGTTGTCAAACAAAGGGATTGAGGAACTGTGGTACAGAACTGCCCGAAAGTGGAGTCCCTTGTAGAGATGGGGGGGGGTGGGGGGGAGTGAAGAAAGCTTCTGGTATTTTGGCCTTCAGAAATGAGAGGATTGAGTGCAGGAGGTGGGAGGCCACGAGGAAGTTGGACGAGGCATGGGTGAGGCCAACTTGGGAACGTTGTGTGCCGTTTGGGTGGCCGGAGGAGAGGAAGGATAGGAATGAGACAGCGCGTCGAGGAGAGGGACAAGAAAGTGGTCTGGCTTTCGGGGTTTGAGTTCCAGGGGAAGGTTGGACAGGCTGGGACTTTATTCCCTGGAGCGTAGAAGATTGAGGAAGATTTGAAAATTGTGAGGGGGGACGGATCGTGTCCATGGGGACAGGCTGTTTCCAAGGATAGTGGGAGAGATTCAAAGAGGAGGACATGGATTGAGATTGAAGGGGGATTTTTTTCCCTCAGAGGAGGGTGGGAGCGTGGAATGAGCTTTGGGCCAAGGTGGTGGAGGTGGGATGGACTGGACTCTTGGGGGGGGGAATGTGGGGCAGGTCCTGGTGTGGAAATGTGCAGCCTGAAGGGGAGATGGACTGGAGGCCCGAGGCAGCTCTCGGACCCTTCCCCAGTGGGACGAGGTTCTCAGGAGAGAGGGGGCTCCAAAGGGCTGGACCTCGAGCCCTGGGGCTCCATCCAGGGGCTCGGGTGGTGGAGAGGAGATCCCGTGGAGGGGTGGCCCAAGCTCTCGCGAGAGCGACCCCTGGTGGCTGCCATGTTGTTGATCTTTGCCGCCTTTGGAGGAGTTGGTGGCGAGCGGGAGGGGGAGAGAGGTTCATGTCGGTTCCTCACGGGCGGGAATCGGGGCATTTTGGGAGCGAGACCAGGGAGGACAGAGATTCCACGGGTCGCCCTTTGGGTCGGGGGTGGCCGGAGCTCGGAGGGGAACGGGCAGGGGGATTGTTGTAAGGTGGGGCCGGGGAACCGTGAGGGAGTTTGGGTCGGGGTGGCGTTAGGGTTTGTGGTAGTCGGGGACCCGCGAGGCTGAAGGGGGCGGTCGGGGTCCGTGAGGCTGTGGGGGGGAGGGGGATCCGCGAGGCTGAGGGGGATCGGGGACCCGCGAGGCTGAGGAGGGTTGCGGCCCGCGAGGTTGAGGGGAGTCGTAGCCCGCTAGGCTGAAGGGCGTCGCGGCCCGCGAGTCTGAGGGGGGTCGGGGCACACGAGGCTGAGGGGGGAACGCTCCAACGAGGCTGAGCGGTGTCGGGGCCCGCGAGGCAGATGGGTGTCGGGGCCCGCGAGGCAGAGGGGGGGGTTGGGGCCCGCGAGGCAGAGGGGGGAGAGGGACGGGGACCCAGAAAGGTGAGGGGGTCGGGGACCCAGAAGGGTGAGGGGGACCCGCCAGAGGGGTGTGGGAGATCTGCCAGAGGAGTGAGGGACACGCAAGGCTGTGGGGGGCGGGGATCCTGCGAGACTGAGGGGGACGGGTATCCAGAAGGTTGAGGGACACGCAAGGCTGAGGTACTCGTGGAACCAAAAGGGTGAGGGGAATGAGGACCCAGAAGGGTGAGGGTGATCAGGACCCAGAAGGGTGAGGGTGATCAGGACCCAGAAGGGTGAGGGTGATCAGGACCCAGAAGGGTGAGGGTGATCAGGACCCAGAAAGGTGAGGGGGGACGGGGACCCAGAAGGCTGAGGGGGGACGGGGATCCAGAAGGCTGAGGGGGGCCGGGGACCCAGAAGGCTGAGGGGGGACGGGGACCCAGAAGGCTGAGGGGGGACGGGGACCCAGAAGGCTGAGGGGGGACGGGGACCCAGAAGGCTGAGGGGGGACGGGGACCCAGAAGGCTGAGGGGGGACGGGGACCCAGAAGGCTGAGGGGGGACGGGGACCCAGAAGGCTGAGGGGGGACGGGGACCCAGAAGGCTGCGGGGGGACGGGGACCCTGAAGGCTGCGGGGGGACGGGGACCCAGGAGGCTGCGGGGGGACGGGGACCTAGGAGGCTGAGGGGGCACGGGGATCCAGAAGGCTGCGGGGGGACGGGGACCCAGAAGGCTGCGGGGGGACGGGGACCCAGAAGGCTGAGGGGGGACGGGGACCCAGAAGGCTGAGGGGGGACGGGGATCCAGAAGGCTGAGGTGGGACGGGGACCCAGAAGGCTGAGGGGGAAACGGGGACCCAGAAGGCTGAGGGGGGACGGAGACTGAGACGGGGACCCAGAAGGCTGAAGGGGGACGGGGACGGGAACCCAGAAGGCTGAGGGGGGACGGGGACCCAGAAGGCTGAGGGGGGACGGGGACCCAGAAGGCTGAGGGGGGTCGGGGACCCAGAAGGCTGAGGGGGGACGGGGACCCAGAAGGCTGAGGGGGACGGGGACCCAGAAGGCTGAGGGGGGACGGTGACGGCGATCCAGAAGGCTGAGGGGGGACGAGGACCCAGAAGGCTGAGGGGGGACGGGGACGGGGACCCAGAAGGCTTAGGGGGAATGGGGACGTCGACCCAGAAGGCTGAGGGGGGACGGGGACGGGGACCCAGAAGGCTGAGGGGGGACGGGGACCCAGAAGGCTGAGGGGGGACGGGGACCCAGAAGGCTGAGGGGGGACGGGGACCCAGAAGGCTGAGGGGGGACGGGGACCCAGAAGGCTGAGGGGGGACGCCGACGGGGACGGTGACCCAGTGGGCTGAGTGGGGACGTGAACGGGGACCCAGAAGGCTGAGGGGGAACGGGGACCCAGAAGGATGAGTGGGGACGGGGACGGGAACTCACAAGGCTGAGGGGGGACGGAGACGGGGACCCAGAAGGCTGAGGGGGGAAGGGGACCCAGAAGGCTGAGGGGGGACAGGGACCCAGAAGGCTGAGGGGGGGATGGGGACCCAGAAGGCTGAGGGGGGGACGGGGACCCAGAAGGCTGAGGGGGGACGGGGACCCAGAAGGCTGAGGGGGGATGGGGACCCAGAAGGCTGAGGGGGGTCGGTGACCCAGAAGGCTGAGGGGGGACGGGGACCCAGAAGGCTGAGGGGGGACGGGGACCCAGAAGGCTGAGGGGGGACGGGGACCCAGAAGGCTGAGGGGGTCGGGAAACCAGAAGGCTGAGGGGGGTCGGGGACCCAGAAGGCTGAGGGGGGACGGGGACCCAGAAGGCTGAGGGGGGACGGGGACCCAGAAGGCTGAGGGGGGACGGGGACCCAGAAGGCTGAGGGGGGACGGGGACCCAGAAGGCTGAGGGGGGACGGGGACCCAGAAGGCTGAGGTGTGACGGGAACCCAGAAGGCTGAGGGGGGACGGGGACCCAGAAGGCTGAGGGGGGACGGGGACCCAGAAGGCTGAGGGGGGACGGGGACCCAGAAGGCTGAGGGGGGACGGGGACCCAGAAGGCTGCGGGGGGACGGGGACCCAGAAGGCTGCGGGGTGACCGGGACCCAGAAGGCTGAGGGGGGACGGGGACCCAGAAGGCTGAGGGGGGACGGGGACCCAGAAGGCTGAGGGGGGCCGGGGACCCAGAAGGCTGAGGGGGGACGGGGACCCAGAAGGCTGAGGGGGGACGGGGACCCAGAAGGCTGAGGGGGGACGGGGACCCAGAAGGCTGAGGGGGGACGGGGACCCAGAAGGCTGAGGGGGGACGGGGACCCAGAAGGCTGAGGGGGACGGGGACCCAGAAGGCTGCGGGGGGACGGGGACCCTGAAGGCTGCGGGGGGACGGGGACCCAGGAGGCTGCGGGGGGACGGGGACCTAGGAGGCTGAGGGGGCACGGGGATCCAGAAGGCTGCGGGGGGACGGGGACCCAGAAGGCTGCGGGGGGACGGGGACCCAGAAGGCTGCGGGGGGACGGGGACCCAGAAGGCTGAGGGGGGAGGGGACGGGGACCCAGAAGGCTGAGGGGGGACGTGGACGGGGACCCAGAAGGCTGAGGGGGGAAGGGGACGGGAACCCAGAAGGTTGAGGAGGTACGGTGACCCAGAAGGCTGAGGGGGGACGGGGATGGGGACCCAGAAGGCTGAGGGGGGGAGGGGACGGGGACCCAGAAGGTTGAGGAGGTATGGTGACCCAGAGGGCGGAGGGGGGACCGAGACGTTGACCCAGAAGGCTGAGGTGGGGGTGGGAACCCGGTTGCTTTGGGGGATCCGTATGCTTGAGGGGATCAGAGAACTGCGAGTGTGAGGGGGACCCGTGAGGTTGAGGGAGTCCCGGCCCCATGGATGGGAATGAGCAGGAAGGGGTGCTGCTCAGTGGGACGAGAATATCAGTTCACCACAGACTGTAAACTTTCAGTTCTGTAATGAGACGTCATTAACTATGACACCGACAGCCCAACCCTCTTTCTCCCAGTTTCACTGCAGACATTGGAAGACGGTCCTCTTTAAAATAATTCAAATACCCCTGGGCGCGGACCCGCCGAAGCCACAGATTAGAATCTGCATCTCAGATGGTGAAGTCTTCAGATTTTTCTTTAAAATATTGTTTACATTGTAAAACCATTTGGAAAGTGCATTAACATATATTGCAATGTTCAATTCAAAAGGAAAAACTAGCACTAAGCAAGGTTAAAAAAAAACACACAGGAATCAAGTGCCATCATCTTGGAGATGGATTTCACAGTGACTAAGGACAAGATTTGTTCTTGTCTCTACCTGTGCACACACGAGGATGAGAACAGTGTTTGAGATGCTCCAGCCAGAAAGAATTCCGATCCATATCCCCACGGTTTTATTCCTCGTATTTCAGATTGAAATAGCAGAGAATGAGAATCCAGGCAAAAGGACAGAAGCCCAGACCAAGCAACAATTTGAGCAGAAGGATTTAGTTCCACCGGTAGAGAGAGAGAGAGAGTGGAAGGATACTGTCAGAATGCCCATAGGATTTAACCTGTTTAAAAGCAGGTGGCACAAATCTGTGCAGAGGGGCACAATTTAAAGGCGATTGCAGATGTTTGATTGGGAAGCTGCAGGAATTCAGCCCATCAGAATGAAGTAAATGCAATATCCAGAGAGAGAAACCTTGGGCTTTTCTCTGGAGTGATGCAGGAAGCTCATAGAGTGTTGGATTTCAGGCAGAGCTTGGTGGAGGAGCAGGCAGTGCTGAGGAAACACAAGGCTGCTGAAGGACTTGTAGAAAGAGAACGTGCAGAAGACTGCGGGTGCCTGGAGTGCATGGCCGGGCAGGATGGTGTGGTCTGGAATAATAGGGACCTTTAACATTTAGACAGGCACATTGATGCAAGAAAAATAGTGTGTTTACGGGTGTGAGGGGTGAAAGGTTCAGTTTGTAGTAGGTTTGATCAGTTGTCTTGTGACACCAATACCCCTGAGCAAAAATCTCTACAAAAGTATGGACACCGCCCAGGACATCTCAGGTAAAAACCCGCCACATTTGAGAACATTTGCAGGGAACGCTGCTGTCAGAGAGCAGCAGCAATCAAGGATCCACATCACCCGCTCTGTTCGCACTGCTCCCATCAGGAAAGAGGTATAGCCAGGTTCAGGAACAGCAGCTACCCCTTCATCACGAGACTCAACACACATTCAGGGACTCATTTAAAGACTCTCCCTTTTGCACTTTGAATTTTTTCTCTCTCTATTGCAGTTTGTTTTCATATCCACATTTTCAGAGATTACAAGTAGATGAGTCCAGTTGGGGAAACTTGGTTTTGGTCTATATAATGATTACATTCATCCCCTTTTATTGTTCATTTATATTAGTGTCTGGGCCCCTATGTGGTCCAGGTACAGCTGACAGACCTTTACTAAAGGGTCACGTTTATGTGATTTTTTTTCCCCGTAGGCAACAGCAGTTCATTTCCACAGCCCAGCGTGCTATCGGACATCCAGTTGATCGTGATACATCTTTTCGCGAAGGCCAGTGCTATTTTTATAAATGAGATTAGATATTTGGTTAAGTTGTCGCTTGTTTCCATGAAGATATTGCTCCAGGTCTCACGTGGAGGCCACTCCTGTGATCGTGGTTAATTTTTCTGTGCTTTCTTGCCAAAATGGCCTCACTTTCACGCACGACCACGTAGAAAAGTTTAATGAAGCTCATCATCCCATTGGCCTTCATTTTGGTTGAAGCACTGCATGCAGATTTTACAAAGCAGTCTGAAACCCTTTTTCCACGGGAATCCCAGTTCATTGGCCATGCAGTGTCTCAGGTTAGGAAGCCCTTGGTGCCATTTCCACTGGGACACAAGATTGCTTTTCCACTGAACACAACTCATCCCCGGGGAGCGGAGTGTTCTGCCTTCGACTGGAAACGGGTGATTCTCTGCTGTCTCTCTTCCACTGGTTTTACCATCAGGCCGACGTCGGCAAACGCCGAGGATATGAGTAGGGTTAGAGGTGGCGTGAAATGACATCGTTTGACACTGGCATTTGGACAGTGTCCCTTTTCCACTGGACCCTGTCCCAGTAAATTCCTGGGATTGGCCATGAGGGGCTGTACTTTTGAAGTTGAAACACTTTGCAGAGCAAAGTCTTGGAATTTAATTTCTTCAACTATGTACGCTATTCTGGCGCTCCATCCTGTAGGATGTAGATGGTTCCTTTCATAGCACCTGAATCAATTCCTGACTAATCACAGAGCACTTCTGGTGTAGGGATTGCTTCAAGTGGAATTTGAGTTTGAGAGCATTTTGAAAACCACAGGTCTAAGTTATAGGGAAAGGTTAAGCAAAATTTTTATTCTGCGGAGCATAAAAGGTTGAGGTTGGATTGGGTTGAGGTATTTAAAATTATTGGGGTATAGATTTGACGTGGGTTGAGAGAAAGGGGCAGAAGTTTCGAGGAAATGTGAGGGGGGGACTTTCACTCAGAGTGGTGGGTGTGTGGAATGGACTTGCAGATGAAGTGGAGGAGGCAGGCTCAATATTAGCTCTTAAGGAGAAGTTGGATATGTATTTGGACAGGAAAGGAATGGAGGGTCAAGGGGCGAGTGTAGGTCAATGGGATTAGGTAGGACAAAGTGTTCGGCGTGGACTCGAAGGGCAAAGTTGGCCTATTTCGATGCTGTAATAGTTGGAGAGGTAAAACGTGTATGTGAACATTTTGGGTCCAGTGACCATAGATTAGTTTCCAATCAATTATGGATAAGAGTGGGGTCTGCTGCAACAGCACCACTCAATCAATGCACCGGACACAGTTAATCAGGAAAGATGTTTATTCAGACTTGTTCCTCTCTTAGGTCTCTTGCCCACGACCTTACCAGAGAGAGGGGGATCTTTTTCTCTTCTATCCATTAGTGACTGGTGTCATCCTCTGTTCTGCTAATATTTCAAACCAGCACTGAGCTCACGTTAAATGTTCCACTTGAAACTCAAACATGTTACAGACTAAACCAAGCCAGTCATCTTTGCTAAAATTAATGATGAGGGAGAAAATGAAGGGAATAGAAAGCAAGGGAGTAACAGGGAGAGGATGCAGAAAATAATGCAGGCTGAATGAGAGGGGAAAGAAATCAGGCTTCAGATGATTAAGGAAGACGAGGCGAAAGAAGGAGACCCTAGGACACTGCCACCCTATGTTGAGAATGAGGACTCAAAAGATTCCTTGTGGGCAAGGCTATCTGCATGTGCTTCCCAGCAGCCACCGTGACCAGTCCTGCATCTCACTTGATTCAATAAAAGGTGGTTTCAGACTTGGCTCTGACGTAAACAATTTGCTCATTTTCAAACCAACTTTCCTCCCTCCGTCATTGACGGCCGTGACACTGTGCACGAGTGAGGAAGATGGGGTGAAAGATCTTGAACTGAAAGTTACCTGCAGTAATTGGAAAGCTGCCTTCCAGAGAGCTTCAATCATGTCAATGTTTCACCAGTTGTTGGACTTTACCAGCGATGAAACAGCGTCCCACTCCCACAGTGTTTCCTGTTACTAACTTGGACAGGAGTAAAAAAATGATTCACACAAAGAATTATAAACCAGGGGAAAGATATACTCTGAAAACAACAAGAAATGTTGTTCATATCCCACTGTGCTCCCGACAGAAGTTAAAATCCAATGGGCTTCATGAACTATATCAGATCAACTCAAAACACATACGGAACTTAGCCCCAGATTATTCCCCCGCCCCCCGTCCTATTAAATGTTGAATCCTGTTGTGTGAAGAAGGAGTTGCCTGGAATGTTAGCCCATCCCAGAAAGCTCACCAGACTTGGACTGCAGATCAACACTTAAGGATGACCAGCCGCAGCTTCATTTAATGCAATGCTTATTTCCCCCCCCCCCCCAGCAAAAATCTTCAGCATTGCTTCATTGAAACTGGTCTAATTCCAAATAAGATCAGCAATGTCTTTTGGACCGAGTACAAAAGAGAGAGAGTTGAGGTACCTTCGAAACCCAGAACCAAATACATGCAACATTCAGTGGCAGCTCTCCTTGCATCTAATCAAGCACTTTTGAGCCACTATGAACTGTTCCCCAAGAGAATTCATCCAACCATCCATGAGTGCATTCCTGTCAACTCGAAAGCCGAGAGGGGATTTGGTAGAGTATTTAAAATTACAAGAAGGATGGATAGAGTTGATGTGGATAGGCAATCCATTGCAAGTGGGAGAGATTGAAACAAGAGGTCTTGAGTTAAGAGGCAAAAGTTTTGAAGTAACGTGAGGGGGAACTTCTTGACTCAATGGTGGCTGAGTGGAGTGAGCTTCCGGGAGAAATAGTGAAAGCAGGGTCCATTTTGTCATTTAAGAGAAAATTGGAGGGGTGGGGAATGCAGAGAGGTGGTACTGGAGGAGAGTATTTAGTTCAGAGCAGACGAGAAGGGCCAAATGAGCTGTTTCTGTGCTGTAATTGTTCTAGGGGTAAAATGTGTGGCAGTAACTTGGAAGCTCAACATGAACCTTCCGACTCCTAAAATCAAGAAATTTAAGATGTTAGATTTTATTTGAAAGGTTTGGTAAATTTTTAAAAATACTATCCAGATGTTTTTTTCTTTTTTTCTTTACATCAGGAAAAATTAAATGAAATGGTTCTTGCAGTCAAGAGCAAGAGAATTCCTCCAATCCAGCCCTTGCCCACAAACACCCCCCCCCCCCCCCCATTCTGGGATCAACCCATCAGCAGCGTCCACTTCAGAGACAAACCTCAGGCACAAACATCCCAAAACCATCATCCCAAGACAAGGGGTTAATTTTTTTTAATCACTATGCATTCATTTGATGTTACTTCAAATAAAAAATTAGTTTTTAATGCATATGTGAAATTAAATAATTTAAAAAAAATAAGATGAATGAAGAATTATTTCAGGAATTATCAATCATCCACTACTCCCATTAACCCCAGACACCAGTACTGAATGAAAAACTAAACTGGCCAGATTGACTGAGTAAACACAGCTAAAATTGGCCAAAAGGTGCAGATGCCATCATTGATTTAAATGCAAGAGACACTGAGGACTGCATTGGGACAGAGATGGTCCATGGACAGCCAATACGGATGCCTTGGGGAACAAAGCCCGCACTGCCAGTTGGGATGAATTAGATTATGACATAAGCAAATATTAGATACCCCCCCCCCCCACAGAGAGACCCAGCCTTGATTTTCATTTTTTGTATTGATAGAGAGATCCCAGACTTCACCAAATGTACCGAGACCCCACAGCATGTTATCAGTTAAAGGCAACGTATTCCTCTCTAATGGAACTTTTACTACCTCTATTACAGGAAACATCCTCCCTGCCTCATTTGCCATTGGAACGTTAGGCCCGCTTGTCGTCACAAGGCCAGAAAACGCTTGAGTCAGAATACTGATCATCGTTTGAGGAGTGACGAAGGAATTTGTGAGCACGATAAGAATCCTGTTTCACTCTGGTCTGAGATTGGATGGTGAGTCCTCAGCTACACATCCCTGCAACACACTCTCCTTCGCCAACAACTGCCTCACACTCCTATTCACCCCACCAGCTCTGTGCATTCCCCCTCATTCACCTGCGATTTTCCCCCCCACAAACCCCTGTTAACCTGCCACCTCCACTGAAGAGTGGGTGAACACACAAACCCCTTACAGACGGGGCCAGATTTGATCCAGAGTCATTGACTTAACAGGACCATAACACCACCTGTGGCATAAATATTCCCAAACCAATGCTCTAGGGCACTGGGAGAGCAAACAGCTCAAATTCTGCATTTGAGAAGTTTGAACTGCTGCACAACCATCAGGATCAAAGAAAACCCTAGTTTGCTTAGTTTTCAGCTGTCATAGACCACAAAAGGCTTCCAAACCAAAATTCAAAAGACAAGCCCCACAAACAAACAAATCTCTCATAAAGCTCTAACACTCCCCTATCTAGAAGTATCATCTCCTCAAACATCTCAATGCCACAGGTGAGAAAACTGTTTTAACTCCCACTCCAAATTAAAAAGGTGCTATTCCCTTAATTGCAGCTCTCTTGAAGGGCGGAGATGGGCCTTGTTTAAAGGGCCAGCCACAATTTACTGAGATATTTCACACCTGAATTAATTGTCCTCCTGATTCCAGCTCAGGGTTTAAAACAGCCCCACTCTAGTCACTTGCAGGTTTCAGGCAGAGATGAGGTGATGCTGCCATCAGAGGAAGGTAGGAAGCCTGGTTTTACTGTGGCTGCTTTTTCTGGGGTGGTTCTTTGAGTTGTTGGGGTGAAAGGAATCCGGTGTTTGTGGGTCGTTTGCAAACTGGTGTTCCATGTGGTTCGTGGGTATTGAGCCAGAGAAATGTGTTGCTTTAATGTGTGTGGTTTATGGTGCCTGCAACTTTAGCTCTTGTCTTGGGATGATGGTTTTGGGATGTTTGTGCCTGAGGTTTGGCTCTGAAGTTGTCGGACTCTGGCTTTCCCTTACTCTTAATTTAGTCTGTATGTGGTCTGAGTCCAGCGTGTTCTTTGAATGAAGAGATAGGAGAAGGTATTCAGTTCAACAGTCAATTTATTACACAGCACAAGAATAAAACTTAACAGAGCTCTGGGTCAGTCGTTAGTTCATAGGTCACCTGCACAGTGAGCTATTCCCCAAGACTGACCCCTATTGTCCAGTTGGCTCAGTTTATATAGATCAACCTTATCATACTGAACAAAAGTTGGCTTCCTTTGCTAGATCTTTTTGCACAAGGGTTATCACAAGTCATCTCCTGTTTTGCAGATATCTGGGGTGTAGCGCTCCCATCTTAATCCTCCAGGCCAGACTATCCTGTTGTTTTGATCAGAAATTAATTCATCACCAGATATTTCTAATCACCATTCTGTTCCTGTCTGGCCAATTTCTGCTGTTCTCTTTAACACCTCCTCATGCCTTAATCTTCCTCCTAGACTTGTTTTCCATTTCCTTGGTTTCTTGCAGGCCATTCTTTGTTCTGGTCTGGCCTGTGTCTCCTGTGCTACTCACCACCTCCTTCAGTTGGAGCTTTCTTCCTAAATCATTTTATGAATTTCCTCTCCCTGTATTTGGGAGCAGACAATTTTGCTCAGCCAACTTCGCTCCATGCTGTGATTGCCACTTAATCACATTCCTCTTTTTCCCTGAACCATGCAGTACATATCAACTTATTAATTAATCATTTCTTTCATAATGTTTTAACCCCTAGATTCCAACAAAGTGTAGGCTGCTGATGGTTTGATCCCAGAATTGGGGTGGGGAGGGGGGCGGGGGGTGTTATTTGTGGGCAAGGGCTGGTTTGGAGGCTGCAGGGAATTCTTTTGCTCTTGACTGTAAGAAGCATTTCATTTAATTTTTACTGATGTAACCATCTTACCTTACGTGTGTGTAATATTGCACTATGTTACAGGACAGTCAGTCGAATTTTGATCTTGGCATGTTTAACAGAAAATGACAGTGACCCAGGTTCAAATCTGTCCCTTGTGTCAGGATTTTCCCCCCATCACCTTTTACAAAATGGCAAGGTGAACAGGGGCATTTGTGTGGGTCAGGGTTTTTTTTTTTAATTAATTTTTAAGAGTTAGTTATATTCTTGTTAATTTTACAAGAATATAATTCAAATCCCGATACATGTGGTTGATTAATACAAATTGAGATCTACCCAGACCCACCCTCTCCACATCCCATATGAGGGACCAGAGATCTTCAACAGATGTTTTATTTAACCATAATATTGTGAATATTTCAAAACTTCACTTCAACCCACCTTTAGGAAATGTGGGCTCCAAAGATAGAATGTTCATCTCGTGAACGATACATTATTTTCTTGTGGTGAACAGTTCCGAACCTCAGCCAGTTTGCAAGATATGGCCACACACTTTCTAGCTGTACAATTTGCAGCAATTTACACCTGGTAAATATTCAGTTCTAATTTAAATTTAATTCCTTAACATTTCTTTCTCATGGATCCTGTGGGAATTTAAAAAAAAATACTTATTTCAACCAAGCTGCCCAACTTTAGGACATTGCCAAGTCAAATGCAGAAAAGTACAAATGACTTGTTAACATTTGAAACAAATCCGATTCCATGTATTTTCTTTTGAGGTGTCTGGTGAATAAAATTGTATTGAACCAGTCTATCTCATTTATAACGATCAGTCCATTTTCTATGTTCAAATCTCCATCCCATCTTTGCCTCAGTTTATGAATTCCTAATTTCTCAGCTTTTGCAGTCATTTCTACATTACTGAATAAATTTATATTCCCATGACCTGTTTCAGATGGTCAGGGCTTGTTATGACCTGTTACTGTTCTATCTGCCACTGTATTTTACATTTTGCATATCCTCTTCCTAAAGACAAGGAAAGGACTTCTTCTTGGTCATCTAATCTCATGTACCAGTTAGGGTTAGGGAACACAAAAAAATCAACAGGAGTCTGGAAGAGTTGCTCACAGTTCACGTTAGTAATCATTCTCTGCCTGCCTGATTTCTGGTTTCCAATTTACCCAAATGTCTTAATTTCATAGCAGTCTTAAATTCTTCACTTCAAAGCAGAAACAATGCCATTCAGGGTCTGAGTGGTGCTGGGGGCTTATTGCAGCCTTTGGATCAGGTCTAACAATTTGCACCATTGTTTTGAAGATCAGGCAGGCATTTGGATATGTATGGCTCAGTAGAGGAGGTGAGAATTGATCCCTGTCTGGAATGTGCTTTTTAACTCTCTTTCCCAGCTTTCTGCCAAAGTGGTTTCTTCATCATAATTCCCAGAAGAAGATATTCTACAGCTAATATTCCACACACTTCACCAAATGAGGGTAGTTGTGGGAAAAAGAAGTTCCTGTCTGTGTGGATGGACAATTTAAGGGTGAAAAAATGACCTGATGTCCACATATAGTAACTCAACCAAATTCTGTAAGGACACAAATGCTGGAGAAGCTCATCTGATCAAGCAGTGAACCTTTATAGAGTACAGATACTCGTAGCCCTGTTAAAAGGCACAAGCCTGAAACACTGGTTGTGTATCTTTTTTTAAACTTTATTTATGAACATATAAAATACATAGTAAACAAAATAAACCAACCTCCCAAAAAAAACTATATTCCATCCCCCCTCCCCATAATTACCCCCCCCAAACTCCCTCGACTGAGGGAGAGAAAAATCATATCAATTCGTTGCGGCAGAATGAAAACACCAAACCTAATTTTCCACGTCATCGCAATGCATTTACTGGCCACTGCTAATACTAACTGAATAAACTCAATTTGAGGTTTATCCATTCTTAATCCCGTTGTTCAAGTTGTAATATATCGCATTAGAAAAAGCAGTGGATCGAACATAAAAAGAGTTTCTTTAAAGTAGTTTCAAATAAATCCTCAAAGGCTTAACTTTATCACACAACCAGATAGACAAAAAAAAGTATTAATTTGAATCCCACAATGAAAACATTAGTCTGAATGACTAAATCCTTATCTTTTTTTCCTGGAGTTAAATACAACTGATGTAAAAAAAAATTATAATTCACCCAATTATATCGCACATTCATCAATTTAATCCACCATCTTCACACATAGTAAGTAGTCCGTTCTTCTTGGGTTAATTCTAAAGAAGAATCTCCCATTTAATCTAAAGTTGGTTTAGCCATTTTCTGTTGTCACAAACATTTCTGAAATAGATCCCTTTTTTTGCCCCATTTACAATTTTCAATTTTAGTTAACTTGGGTATCTTCAATTCCCGCCCAAATCCACCTGTGACAGCACTTGCATGGAATGACACCCGTTTACCATGTCCCTCTGTTCAACCTCACTCCTCAGTGCCCGACCGTTCACCGTGTCTATCTTTTTTTGGTTTGCCCTTCAAAATGTGACACCTCACACTTGTCTGCATTAAATTCCATCTGCCCTTTCTTCAGCTGGTCCAGATCCTTCTGCAAGATTTCCTGGCTGTCCACAACTCCTCCGTTCTTGGTGTCACCTGCCAACTTGCTAATCCAATTCACCACATTATTGTTCCAGCACCTATCCCTGAGGCACATCTCTCATCACAGGCCTCCAGTCTGAAGAGCAATTGGTCTCACCAACTCACTGGCTTCTCCTGCACAGCCGTGGTTTCACATCCAAAATACAGAGGACATATGGATGGATGTTAAAATTCTCAAAGGTACATTAGTTAAAATGGTGTCAAATCACAAGGAACAGAAGTTGGCCATTCATGCCACTGTGTCTGCTATCCCCTGATCTAAACAGTTCTCGCCTCTCATTCCAAGTTATGGCTTTTTCCCCTGATCCCTTGATACCCTGACTCATTAAACATCTATTAATTCCGCCACCCCCCCCCCCCACCACTTAAACTCTCTTAACAATCCAGCAACAAATTCCATGACCTTCTGGTGAAATAAATTTCTCATCTGCTTTAAATAGGTACCTTCCAATTCTAAGACAATGTCTTTTTATCCAAGGGAAACATTATTCACATCTACTGTCCAATCCTTTCAGCATTGGAAAGGTTTCTGAAATCTCCTCTCCTTCTTCTATACTCCAATGAAGAGTGGAGATATATCATCCTGGTAAATCTCTGCTCTCTCTCCAACATCAGCACATCCTTTTTAAGATAAACTTCGCAGTTCTCCAAATGAGGTCTCTCCCATGCCCTATCAACACCTCCCTACCCTAGAAACAAAGGCCAACATAGAATTTGCTTTCTTTTCCTGCCGATCCAACCTGGTGGTTACCCACTCACTATGTTTTCCTGAACGAGAACCCCCCAAGTCCCTTGACACTTGAAATAATTACATGTAATTTCTGTAACAAATTTGAAATTTTTGGAAAGATTTGGGAATCCTATTTATAAACTGTAGGAATTAAGTTGTAATCGCCCAACCTGAACCTTCTGACTCCTAAAATCAAGAAAATTTGTTAGATTTTATTTGATAGTTTTTTAGTAATTTTTTTATAAATACTTTCCAGATGTTATCTATCTTTTCTATTGGGTTGTTGGGCAGGGGGAATTAAAAAAAATACTATGTATTAATTTTTC
Source organism: Narcine bancroftii (assembly GCF_036971445.1). Classification (NCBI taxonomy): domain Eukaryota; kingdom Metazoa; phylum Chordata; class Chondrichthyes; order Torpediniformes; family Narcinidae; genus Narcine; species Narcine bancroftii. The sequence continues at coordinate 442,577 of NW_027211864.1, read as the reverse complement.
GTTATCTTTGAATGAGAAATTTACGTACGCATTTAATGCATGTGAAATTAAAATTTTCAAAGAGAAGCTTAACATAACGTAATACATTTTGCTTATTTTCAAGAGTTGTGGAGAGTGAGGAGGGTTTTCATGGAGTACAAAAGGATTTGGACTGTTTGGAAAGATGGCAGATGGAGTTTAATATAGGTAAGTGTGAGGGGCTTTATTTTGGTAAGAATAACCAAGACGTATGCAGTGAAGGGGAGGGCATTGAGGAACAGAGGGATCTTGGAAGAATGGTTCAATAGACAATAGGAGCAGGAGTAGGACCTTCTGCCTGTCGAGCCTTCAGTGACCGCCATTTCACAGATCATGGCTGATCACTACTATCAGTACCCCTTTCCAGCCTTATCCCCATAACCCTGAACTCCTTTGCCCACAAGAGTCTTATCTAACTCTCTTTTGAACATAATCAGCGAATCTGCCTCTACCACCCTCTGTGGCAGAGCATTCCACAGATTCACACTTCTCTGAGTAAAACAATGTTTTCTCATCTCCGTCCTAAAGGGCCTACCCTGTATTCTTAAACTATGCCCTCTAGTCCTCGTCTCCCCCATCACTGGGAACAAGTAATCCGACTTCACCCTGTCCATCCCCCTGATAATTTTGTACACCTCAATCATGTCCCCCCTCATTCTTCTAAACTCCATCGGATACAAGTCTAGTTTTTCTAGCCTTTCAGCATATGTCAACCCCGCCATCGCTGGAACTAACCTTGTAAATCTGCGCTGCACATCCTCTATTGCTAGTATGTCCTTCCTCAAAATTGGAGACCAGTACTGGGTGCAATACTCCAGGTGGGGTCTCACCAGGGCCCTGTACAACTGCAGAAGGGCGTCTCTGTTCCTATACTCCAATCCCCTCTTTATGAAAGCCAACATGCCATTTGCCCATTTCACAGCTTTCTGAACGTGCATGTTAGCCTTCAGTGACCGGTGAACAAGTACACCCAGATCCATTTGCTCCTCCCCACTCCCGAGCTTGTCTCCATTTAAATAATACTCAGCTTTCCTATTATTGCCCCCGAAATGGATAACCTCACATTTGCTCACATTGAACGTCATCTTCCATTCAGCAGCCCACACCCCCAACCTGTCCCTCTGCATTTTCCTGACATCCTCCTCACACCCCACACCACCACCCCGTTTAGTGTCATCTGCAAATTTGCTCATGTTATTAATAATCCCCTCATCCAAATCATTTACATAAATTACAAACAACTGAGGACCCAATACCGATTCCTGCGGCAATCCACTCGTCACATCCTGCCATCCTGAAAAAGACCGGCTTACTCCAACCCTTTGTTTCCTATTTCTTAACCAATTTCCTATCCATGTCAGCACCTTACCTCCAATTCCATGCTCCCTGATCTTGCCCACTAGTCTCCCGTGCGGTACCTTATCAAAGGCCTTCTGGAAGTCCAAATACACCACATCCACTGGCTCTCCCAAGTCCACCCTCTTTGTCCCATCCTCGAAAAATTCCAGAAGGTTAGTCAAGCATGACTTACCCTTAAGGAATCCATGCTGACTAGCCCTTATACTATTATTTCTGCCTAAGTGTTCTGCTATTACTCCTTTTATGATAGATTCCAGTATCTTCCCCACCACTGACATCAGGCTGACCGGTCTATAATTTCCCGTTTTCTCCCTCCCTCCGTTCTTAAAAATCGGCACCACATCAGCCACTCTCCAATCCTCAGGGACCTCCCCCGAATCTATGGAACTTTGGAAAATGTCGACCAGTGCCTCCACAATTTCCATAGCAACTTCTTTAAGCACCCTGGGATGCAGCCCATCAGGCCCTGGGGTTTTATCAGCCCTCAGTCCCAACAATTTACTCACAACCTCCTGCTTCTAGATCCGGATATCCATTAGATCCCCTACTTCCCCAGGAAAGTTCCCCAAGTCTCTTGATACCGCATGACCACTACCCCCTAACTGTCCATAACCTATATCCTCCTTGGTGAAGACAGATGCAAAGTATTTGTTAAATTCCTCAGCCAACTCCTTGTTTCCGGTAATAATTCCACCCTTTTCCATTCTTAATGGACCAATTGTAGACAGAACCAATTTCTTCCTCTTCACATATTGAAAAAAGCTTTTGCTATCCTCCATTATATTATTTGCTAATTTCCTCTCGTACTTCATTTTCCCCTCTCATGACTTTCTTAGTTACCCTCTGATGCTCTTTGAAGGTTTCCCAATCCTCTAACTTACCACTCCGCTTCGCTATCTTATACTTACTCCCTTTGGATTTGATAGTGCACTTGATTTCATTAGTTAGCCACGGCTGCCATTTGCATCTCCTAGAGCCTTTCCTCCACTTTGGAATAAATTTGTCTTGAATCCTGTAAAAAATGTCCAAAAATACCTGCCATTTTCCCCAGTTGTCCTCCCAGCTAGTGTATCTTTCCATTTTATTTTGGCTAGCTCCTTCCTCATAGCTGCATAATCCCCTTTATTTAACTGCAGTACAGATGCTTCCGACTTCCTTTCTTTTTCCCTTTCTAATTGCAGCTCAAAAGTAACCATACCATGGTCACTATTCCCTATGGCATCCCTACATCGAGGTCACTTATTAACTCTGCGTCGCTGCACAGCACCAAGTCCAGAATCGAGTTCCCCCTGGTATGTTCCTCCACTAGCTGCTCCAAGAAAGTATCTCATAGACATTCAATAAACTCACTCTCTTGTGTTCCTGCCCCCGTCTGATTATCCCAGTCCACCTTCATGTTGAAGTCCCCCATAACTACCGTATTGCTACCACTTTGACATGCCACTCTTAATTCCTGATTTACACTGCCACCGATATCTGAGCTACTTTTCGAAGGCCTGTAAATGACCCCCATTATGGTCCTCATGCCTTTACAATTTCTTAATTCTATCCAAACAGACTCTACCCACGTGTTTCAATGTCTTTCCTTTCAAACGCCTGAATTTCATTTCTTACCAACAGAGCTACCCCACCCCCCCTTCCCAACTTTCTGTCTTTTCTATAGGACGTGTACCCGGGAACATTGATTTCCAAATCCGTTCGTGGGAATTCGGTCGTGTCCACAGGAAAAAGGGAATCTCAGGGTTGGATGTGATGTCGTGTATGTTCTCTGCCAATCAATGGGAAATCTCCAAATCTTCAATCTTGGTGCAAGAGCCCACGAGGTACAAACCAACCATCTCCTGTCCAAGCTGCAGATTGCAAGGGCTGTAAAGTGCTGCCACCGCCTGTTCACACCGAGTACTGCATGCATGAAGCAAGGGAGAGAGAGAGAGAGAGATAGGTATAATACCACCACCTGGTGTCCGGACTCGCGAACTACAGGATACATGATTTTTATTTTTCATGGGAGTGTCGGAGAATGAGAGGAGACTTGATTAAGGTTAACAAAATAGAGCAAGATGGATAATATGGAGCTCCAATGAACAGGGAGGTCTCACCTGTGAAGGAGCAAGTGTGAGATCTCCCAGTTCATTCTTGCTCGGGCAGTGGTGGCCAATTCAAGACAGCTCCAATTAGGGGAAGAGAATATGCTGTTTCAGGTCATGGGTTTGAAACGGTTTCCCCAGTTGTGCCATTCAGACTCAAGAGAGCAGATGCTTGCAGACAGGAAGGAAACCTAGTTTTATTGTGGAGAATTGCTTGTTTTTTGGGGTGAAGGTTGTTTGTGGTCTGAGATTCCTAAATATTTTACAATGGAAGCAGCACTTTTCCTTGTGCCTGATTGCTACATAGCGGGTAAAATCTCTCAAATCTATCGCTCAGCCAGTACTTTTGGTCATTGATTTGGAGAGAGAGTGATGGCTTGGCAATATTTATAGCATGGTGAGTCCAAAGCTCTCAAAGTGACAGTGTGGAAGGAGTTTGTCTGTTCTTTGTGTTTCCTGCCACCCTTGAGAACTTAAAAAGTGTCCGTGAATTGTGGTATTGGTGAGACACAAGCTTGTTTTGCCCTCTTTTTGTTCTGTATGTCTATAAAGTTTCAGTTTAGGGATAAAATGTCCAGACACTGTTCTGTTCAAAAGTCTAGTAACCAAATCAGATTCTCCCGAGTTCTTGTCATGGATATGCATCAAGAAGCCTGTTTAGCAGCAGTCGTGTTGCATTAGAGGTGCACATACAATTTTCAAAAATAATGAGTTTGAAACCAGAAAAAGATCAGGTCGTGCCCAAAGGTTCATCCGTGCTGTTGAATTGAATTGATGCCCCCAGGTCCAGAATGTGCACTTCCACCCCATGGTCTTGAGCTTTCCAAATCGCCAATGAACTTACGGCCCCCTTGAGCTGTGGAGTGTGGGAGGAAATCCACACAGACACCAAGAGGATGTAGAAACTTCTTGCAGTCAGTGCTCACTTGATCCTGGGGTGACTCGTGCTGGAGAGGTGGGACTACTGTCCTGCCTTCACCTTGTGATGGCTGATTTTTGTCTGTTGGTTGATGGAGGTCTGACATGATATTCCCTTGGCCTTGAGGGAAAGAAGAGTAGAAATTGCAAGGGCTCTGACAGAAATATTTAAAACCTGTTTATCCACGGGTGAGGTGCCAGAGGAATGGATGTAATCTAATGTTCCCTTGTTTAAAAACGGCTTCAAAAGCAAACCAGGTGAGCCTGACAAAATAGGTAAATTATTGGAGGGTAATCAGAGAGTACCTCGAAAAGAATCTGTTCAAATAGCTGGCCTTGATCAACCATCGCATAGAATACAGGAGTCGGGCAGTGAGGTTGAGACTAGACAAGATATTGGTGAGGCTCTTTTGTGAGTACTGTGTGCAGTTCTGGTCACCAAATGAGAGGAAAGCTATCAATAAAGTAGAGAGGGTGCAGAGAAGATTTACATCAATGTTACCTGGATATCAGCAACTAGATTACAAAGAAAGATTGAGCAAATGAAGTCTTTATTCTTTGGATTGTAGATGGTTGAGAGGGGATTTGATCGAAGTCTTTAAAATTACTAGGAGGATAGAACGAGTTGATGTGGAGAGACTTTTTTCATTGCGGGGAGCAGGGATTGAATCGGGAGGTAAAAGTTTGGAAGTAACATGAGGGGGAACTTCTTTACTCAGAGTGGTGGCTGAGTGGAGTGAGCTTCCGGGAAAAGTAGTGGCGGCAGGGTCCATTTTGTCATTTCAGGGAAAATTTGAGGGGAGGGGAATGCAGAGAGGTGGTACGAGAGGAGAATATTTCGTTCAGTGTAGACAAGAAGGGCCAAATGACCTGTTTCTGTGCTGTAATTGTTATAGGGTTAAAATGTGTGGCAGTAACTTGGAAGTCCGATGCGTATTTGGGAATGGGTCGATAGCCACACTGAAATAGGCCGTTGTATCCCACTTGAAATAATTACATTGAATTCACGGAACAAATTTGAATTTCTCTTTTGAAGATTTGGGATGTGTATTTTCCAATTGTAGGAATTAAGTTGTAATCACCCAACACGAACTTTCTGACTCCTAAAACCAAGAAAAGCAAGATTTTATTTGAGAGTTTTGCTCAATTTTTATGAATACTATCTAGATGTTTCATCTCTTTATTGTTTTCTATTGGGCAGCTGTGGGAGGGGTTACTTTTTAAATCACTATGCATTAATTTTATCTTATATTCAAATAAGAAATTTAGGTTTTTTCATGCATATGTTAAATTAAATGTAAAAATGTTACAAATAAGAAAAATGAAGAATTGTTTCAGGAACTGGTGATCTTCCATGAGTGCCATTAACCCCAGGCAGCAGGAATGTGTGAACGAAACACAAAACTGGCCAGAACAACTGAGGGAATACGGCTAAAAGTGCCCAAAAAGGTGCTGATGCCACCTTGATTTTAATGCAGGTGACACCGAGGAATGCGTTGGGGCAGAGATGGTACATGGACAGCCAATACGGACGTCTTGGGGAACAAAGCCCGCACCACCAGTCGGGATGGATAATGGTGGGTAATGAATTAGCAAATATTAGAGACACCGATAGAGAGCGACACACATACCCAGACAGACAGACAGACAGACAGACACACACACACACACACACACACACACACACACACACACACAGGCAGAGACAGAGAGAGACTCTGACAGCGAGAGAGAGACAGAGATACACACAGACGGAGACAGACACAGACAGACAGATAGAGAGACACACACAGACGGAGAGAGAGATACACACAGACAGAGACAGGGAGACACACATAGAGACAGAGAGACACACACACGACACAGAGACAGACATACACACAGACAGACACAGAGAGACACACATAGAGACAGAGAGAGACACACACACGACACAGAGAGACAGATACACACACACACACAGAGACACACACACACAGACACAGAGAGAGTCACACATTGAGACACAGAGGGAGAGACAGAGAGAGAGACACACACACAGACAGCGACACACACAGAGACACAGAGAGGGAAACACACACAAACAGACAGAGAGAGAGACACAGAGAGAGAGAGAGACACACACACACACAGACCCACACAGAGAGAGACACAGACAGAGAGAGAGACATGGACAGAGAGACATGGACAGAGAGACATGGACAGAGAGACATGGACAGAGAGACATGGACAGAGAGACACGGACACACGGACACAGACACAGACACAGAGAGATACACACACACACAGAGACAGACACAGAGACAGACACAGAGACAGACACAGATACAGAGACACAGACAGAGAGAGACACACACACACATACCCAGACAGACAGACACACTCACACACAGACACAGAGAGACAGATATACAGACACAGACACACAGAGAGACTCATACAGACAGAGAGAGAGACACTGACAGCGAGAGAGAGACAGAGAGAGAGACACAGACAGAGAGAGACACAGCGAGAGAGTCACAGACATACACACAAAGAGACACACACAGACAGAGACAGACACAGAGACAAACACAGAGTGACACAAAGAGAGACACAGATAGAGAGACATAGACACAGACTGAGAGAGAGACACAGACAGAGAGAGAGAGAGACACAGACAGACAGACACAGACAGAGAGAGAGAGAGACACAGAGAGATAGAGACACACACAGACTGACAGAGAGAGACCCCTTGGTTGTGCACTTAACTCCCTCATCTCTCCTGGCAGGATCTCATCACCTTTCCTACCCGTGGACCATGACATCTGTCTGCTCATCCTCCTTCCTGAGAATGGTGTGAACTCTACCCTAGAAACCCCACAGCAAAGAAAAGAGACCCTTCTGCCCTTCTCGTCCATGGTGAAATATCATTCTGCCAGTCTCATCGACCTGCACCCAGTCCTTAACCCTCCTGACTTCTCACATCCATGGATCTCTGCAATTGATTCTTAAAACGTAAGAGTTTGAATGTTAAATGGCAGTCCATTGAGGAGTGTTGTCAAACAAAGGGATTGAGGAACTGTGGTACAGAACTGCCCGAAAGTGGAGTCCCTTGTAGAGATGGGGGGGTGGGGGGGAGTGAAGAAAGCTTCTGGTATTTTGGCCTTCAGAAATGAGAGGATTGAGTGCAGGAGGTGGGAGGCCACGAGGAAGTTGGACGAGGCATGGGTGAGGCCAACTTGGGAACGTTGTGTGCCGTTTGGGTGGCCGGAGGAGAGGAAGGATAGGAATGAGACAGCGCGTCGAGGAGAGGGACAAGAAGGTGGTCTGGCTTTCGGGGTTTGAGTTCCAGGGGAAGGTTGGACAGGCTGGGACTTTATTCCCTGGAGCGTAGAAGATTGAGGAAGATTTGAAAATTGTGAGGGGGGACGGATCGTGTCCATGGGGACAGGCTGTTTCCAAGGAGAGTGGGAGAGATTCAAAGAGGAGGACATGGATTGAGATTGAAGGGGGATTTTTTTCCCTCAGAGGAGGGTGGGAGCGTGGAATGAGCTTTGGGCCAAGGTGGTGGAGGTGGGATGGACTGGACTCTTGGGGGGGGGGGGGGGGGAATGTGGGGCAGGTTCTGGTGTGGAAATGTGCAGCCTGAAGGGGAGATGGACTGGAGGTCCGAGGCAGCTCTCGGACCCTTCCCCAGTTGGACGAGGTTCTCAGGAGAGAGGGGGCTCCAAAGGGCTGGACCTCGAGCCCTGGGGCTCCATCCAGGGGCTCGGGGTGGTGGAGAGGAGATCCCGTGGAGGGGTGGCCCAAGCTCTCGCGAGTGCGACCCCTGGTGGCTGCCATGTTGTTGATCTTTGCCGCCTTTGGAGGAGTTGGTGGCGAGCGGGAGGGGGAGAGAGGTTCATGTCGGTTCCTCACGGGCGGGAATCGGGGCATTTTGGGAGCGAGACCAGGGAGGACAGAGATTCCACGGGTCGCCCTTTGGGTCGGGGGCGGCCGGAGCTCGGAGGGGAACGGGCAGGGGGATGGTTGTGAGGTGGGCCGGGGAACCGTGAGGGAGTTTGGGTCGGGGTGGCGTTAGGGTTCGTGGTAGTCGGGGACCCGCGAGGCTGAAGGGGGCGGTCGGGGTCTGTGAGGCTGTGGGGGTGAGGGGGATCCGCGAGGCTGAGTGGGATCGGGGACCCGCGAGGCTGAGGAGGGTTGCGGCCCGCGAGGTTGAGGTGGGTCGTAGCCCGCTAGGCTGAGGGGCGTCGCGGCCCGCGAGTCTGAGGGGAGTCGGGGCCCACGAGGCTGAGGGGGGAACGCTCCAACGAGGCTGAGCGGTGTCGGGGCAAGCGAGGCAGACGGGTGTCGGGGCCCGCGAGGCAGAGGGGGGGGTTGGGGCCTGCGAGGCAGAGGGGGGAGAGGGGCGGGGACCCAGAAAGGTGAGGGGGTCGGGGACCCAGAAGGGTGAGGGGGTCGGGGACCCAGGAGGGTGAGGGGGTCGGGGACCCAGAAGGGTGAGGGGGGTCGAGGACCCAGAAGGATGAGGGGGACCCGCCAGAGGGGTGTGGGAGATCTGCCAGAGGAGTGAGGGACACGCAAGGCTGTGGGGGGCGGGAATCCTGCGAGACTGAGGGGGACGGGTATCCAGAAGTTTGAGGGACACGCAAGGCTGAGGTACTCGTGGAACCAGAAGGGTGAGGGGAATGAGGACCCAGAAGGGTAATGGTGATCAGGACACAGAAGGGTGAGGGTGATCAGGTCTCAGAAGGGTGAGGGTGATCAGGACCCAGAAGGGTGAGGGTGATCAGGACCCAGAAGGGTGAGGGTGATCAGGACCCAGAAGCGTGAGGGTGATCAGGACCCAGAAAGGTGAGGGGGGACGGGGACCCAAAAAGCTGAGGGGGGACGGGGACCCAGAAGGCTGAGGGGGGACGGGGACCCAGAAGGCTGAGGGGGGACGGGGACCCAGAAGGCAGAGGGGGGACGGGGACACAGAAGGCAGGGGGGGACGGGGACCCAGAAGGCTGAGGGGGGACGGGGACCCAGAAGGCTGAGGGGGGACGGGGACCCAGAAGGCTGAGGGGGGACGGGGACCCAGAAGGCTGAGGGGGGACGGGGACCCAGAAGGCTGAGGGGGGACGGGGACCCAGAAGGCTGCTGGGGGACGGGGACCCAGAAGGCTGAGGGGGGACCGGGACCCAGAAGGCTGAGGGGGGACGGGGACGGGGACCCAGAAGGCTGAGGGGGGACGGGGACAGGAACCCAGAAGGCTGAGGGGGGAAGGGGACGGGGACCCAGAAGGTTGAGGAGGTACGGTGACCCAGAAGGCTGAGGGGGGACGGGGACGGGGACCCAGAAGGCTGAGGGGGGAAGGGGACGGGGACCCAGAAGGTTGAGGAGGTACGGTGACCCAGAGGGCGGAGGGGGGACCGGGACGTGGACCCAGAAGGCTGAGGGCACCTGCGAGGCTGAAGGTGGGGGTGGGAACCCGCGTGGTTTGGTGGATCCGTATGGTTGAGGGGATCGGAGAACTGCGAGTGTGAGGGGGACCCGTGAGGTTGAGGGAATCCCGGCCCCATGGATGGGAATGAGCAGGAAGGTGTGCTGGTCAGTGGGACAAGAATATCAGTTCACCACAGACTGTAAGCTTTCAGCTCTGTAATGAGACGTCATTAACTATGACACCGACAGCCCAACCCTCTTTCTCCCAGTTTCATTGCAGACATTGGAAGACGGTCCTCTTTAAATTCTACAAATATGTTAATGGTAAGAGGAAAGCTAGAGACAAAATTGGTCCCTTAGAAAATCAGAGTGGAAAACTGTGTTTGGAACCTTGAGAAATGGGGGAGATATTGAACAGTTTCTTTTCTTCGGTATTCACTAAGGAGAAGGATATTGGGAGATGTGGGATAAAAAAAGCAAATTGGGTAAATATGGGGAATATAGAGATTACAAAAGGTGTAGTTTTAAGGCTTTTGAAGAATATAAAGGTGGATAAGTCTCCGGGACCAGACGGGATCTTCCCCAGGACATTGAGAGAAGTGAAGGAGGAAATAGCAGAGGCTCTGGCGGTAATTTTTCAAATGTCATTAGATATGGGGATAGTGCCGGAGGATTGGCGCATTGCGCATGTGGTTCCGTTATTTAAAAAGGGTTCAAGGAGGAAGCCTGGCAACTATCGGCCTGTAAGTTTGACGTATGTGGTAGGTAAATTAATGGAGAAAATTCTTAGAGATAGTACTTATAAACATCTGGATAGACAGGGTCTGATCAGGAGCACTCAACATGGATTTGTGGGAGGAAGGTCATGTTTGACCAATCTGATTGAATTTTTTGAAGAGGTGACTAGGAATGTGGATGAGGGTAGCGCAGTGGATGTTGTCTATATGGACTTCAGTAAGGCCTTCGATAAGGTACCACATGGAAGGTTAGTTAGGAAGGTGCAGTCTTTAGGTATAAATTTTGAGATAGTCAAATGGATTGAACATTGGCTGAAAGGGAGAGGCCAGAGAGTGGTAGTGGATAATTGTCTGTCAGGTTGGAGGCCAGTGACCAGTGGTGTGCCTCAAGGATCTGTATTGGGCCCATTGTTGTTCGTTATATACATTAATGATCTAGATGATGGGGTGGTGAATTGGATTAGTAAATATGCAGACGATACTAAGATAGGTGGAATAGTGGATAATGAAGAAGGTTTTCAAGGATTGCAGAGGGATTTGGGCTGCTTAGAAAAGTGGGCTGAAAAATGGCAGATGGAATTTAATGCTGATAAGTGTGAGGTGCTTCATTTTGGTAAGAAGAATCAGAATAGGACATATGTGGTAAATGGGAGAGCATTGAGGAATACAGAAGAGCAGAAAGATTTAGGAGTGACGGTACATCGTTCCCTGAAGGTAGAAACTCACGTGAATAGGGTGGTGAAGAAGGCTTTTAGTATGCTGGCCTTTATCAATCATTGCATGGAATATAGGAGTTGGGAGGTGATGTTGAGATTGTATAAGACGTTGGTGCGGCCTAATTTGGAGTTCTGTGTGCAGTTCTGGTCGCCTAATTATAGGAAGGATATAAACAGAGTGGAGAGAGTGCAGAGAAGGTTGACCAGAATGTTGCCTGGGTTTAAGCATCTGGACTATGGGGAGAGATTGGACAGATTGGGTCTTTATTCTTTGGAGCGTAGAAGGTTGAGAGGGGATTTGATAGAAGTATTTAAGATTATGACAGGGATAGACAGAATGGATGTGGATAGACTATTTCCGTTAAGAGGAGGAAAGTTTAAAACAAGAGGACATGAGTTAAGAATTAAGGGGCAGAGGTTTAGAGGTAACATGAGGGGGAACTTCTTTACTCAGAGAGTGGTAGCTGTGTGGAATGATCTTCCGGGAGAAATAGTGGCGGCGGAGTCAATTGTATTATTTAAGAAAAGGTTGGACAGGTATATGGATGAGAGGAAGATGGAGGGTTATGGGCATTGTGCAGGGAGGTGGGATTAGAAAGGGGTGTTTGGTTCGGTGCGGACTAGAAGGGCCTAATGGCCTGTTTCCGTACTGTAATTGTTATGTTATGTTATGTTAAAATAATTCAAGTACCCCTGGGAGCGGACCCGCCGAAGCCACAGATTAGAATCTGCATCTCAGATGGTGAAGTCTTCAGATTTTTCTTTAAAATATTGTTTACATTGTAAAACCATTTGGAAAGTGCATTAACATATATTGCAATGTTCAATTCAAAAGGAAAAACTAGCACTAAGCAAGGTTCAAAAAAAAACACACAGGAATAAAGTGCCATCATCTTGGAGATGGATTTCACAGTGACTAAGGACAAGATTTGTTCTTGTCTCTACCTGTGCACACACGAGGATGAGAGCAGTGTTTGAGATGCTCTAGCCAGAAAGAATTCCGATCCATATCCCCACAGTTTTATTCCTCGTATTTCAGATTGAAATAGCAGAGAATGAGAATCCAGGCAAAAGGACAGAAGCCCAGACCAAGCAACAATTTGAGCAGAAGGATTTAGGTCCACCGGTAGAGAGAGAGAGAGAGAGAGAGAGTGGAAGGACACTGTCAGAATGCCCATAGGATTTAACCTGTTTAAAAGCAGGTGGCACAAATCTGTGCAGAGGGGCACAATTTAAAGGCGATTGCAGATGTTTGATTGGGAAGCTGCAGGAATTCAGCCCATCAGAATGAAGTAAATGCAATATCCAGAGAGAGAAACCTTGGGCTTTTCTCTGGAGTGATGCAGGAAGCTCATAGAGTGAATGGATTTGAGGCAGAGCTTGGTGGAGGAGCAGGCAGTGCTGAGGAAACACAAGGCTGCTGAAGGACTTGTAGAAAGAGAACGTGCAGAAGGCTGCGGGTGCCTGGAGTGCATGGCCGGGCAGGATGGTGTGGTCTGGATTAATAGGGACCTTTAACATTTAGACAGGCACATTGATGCAAGAAAAATAGTGGGTTTACGGGTGTGAGGGGTGAAAGGTTCAGTTTGTAGTAGGTTTGATCAGTTGTCTTGTGACACCAATACCCCTGAGCAAAAATCTCTACAAAAGTATGGACACCGCCCAGGACATCTCATGTAAAAACCCTCCACCATTGAGAACATTTGCAGGGAACGCTGCTGTCAGAGAGCAGCAGCAATCAAGGATCCACATCACCCGCTCTGTTCGCACTGCTCCCATCAGGGAAGAGGTATAGCCAGGTTCAGGAACAGCTGCTACCCCTTCACCACGAGACTCAACACACATTCAGGGACTCATTTAAAGACTCTCCCTTTTGCACTTTGAATTTTTTCTCTCTCTATTGCAGTTTGTTTTCATATCCACATTTTCAGAGATTACAAGTAGATGAGTCCAGTTGGGGAAACGTGGTTTTGGTCTATATAATGGTTACATTCATCCCCTTTTATTGTTCATTTATATTAGTGTCTGGGCCCCTATGTGGTCCAGGTACAGCTGACAGACCTTTACCAAAGGGTCACGTTTATGTGATTTTTTTTTCCCGTAGGTAACAGCAGTTCATTTCCACAGCCCAGCGTGCTATCGGACATCCAGTTGATCGTGATACATCTTTTCGCGAAGGCCAGTGCTATTTTTATAAATGAGATTAGATATTTGGTCAAGTTGTCGCTTGTTTCCATGAAGATATTGCTCCAGGTCTCACGTGGAGGCCACTCCTGTGATCGTGGTTAATTTTTCTGCGCTTTCTTGCCAAAATGGCCTCACTTTCACGCACGACCACGTAGAAAAGTTTAATGAAGCTCATCATCCCATTGGCCTTCATTTCGGTTGAAGCACTGCATGCAGATTTTACAAAGCAGTCTGAAACCCTTTTTCCACGGGAATCCCAGTTCATTGGCCATGCAGTGTCTCAGGTTAGGAAGCCCTTGGTCCCATTTCCACTGGGACACAAGATTGCTTTTCCACTGAACACAACTCATCCCCGGGGAGCGGAGTGTTCTGCCTTCGACTGGAAACAGGTGATTTTCTGCTGTCTCTCTTCCACTGGTTTTACCATCAGGCCGACGTCGGCAAACGCCGAGGATATGAGTAGGGTTAGAGGTGGCGTGAAATGACATCGTTTGACACTGGCATTTGGACAGTGTCCCTTTTCCACTGGACCCTGTCCCAGTAAATTCCCGGGATTGGCCATGAGGGGCTGTACTTTTGAAGTTGAAACACTTTGCAGAGCAAAGTCTTGGAATTTAATTTCTTCAACTATGTACGCTATTCTGGCGCTCCATCCTGTAGGATGTAGATGGTTCCTTTCATAGCACCTGAATCAATGCCTGACTAATCACGGAGCACTTCTGGTGTAGGGATTGCTTCAAGTGGAATTTGAGTTTGAGAGCATTTTGAAAACCACAGGTCTAAGTTATAGGGAAAGGTTAAGCAAAATTTTTATTCTGCGGAGCATAAAAAGTTGAGGTTGGATTGGGTTGAGGTTTTTAAAATTATTGGGGTATAGATTTGACGTGGGTTGAGAGAAAGGGGCAGAAGTTTCGAGGAAATGTGAGGGGGGGACTTTCACTCAGAGTGGTGGGTGTGTGGAATGGACTTGCAGATGAAGTGGAGGAGGCAGGCTCAATATTAGCTCTTAAGGAGAAGTTGGATATGTATTTGGACAGGAAAGGAATGGAGGGTCAAGGGGCGAGTGTAGGTCAATGGGATTAGGTAGGACAAAGTGTTCGGCGTGGACTCGAAGGGCAAAGTTGGCCTATTTCGATGCTGTAATAGTTGGAGAGGTAAAACGTGTATGTGAACATTTTGGGTCCAGTGACCATAGATTAGTTTCCAATCAATTATGGATAAGAGTGGGGTCTGCTGCAACAGCACCACTCAATCAATGCACCGGACACAGTTAATCAGGAAAGATGTTTATTCAGACTTGTTCCTCTCTTAGGTCTCTTGCCCACGACCTTACCAGAGAAAGGGGGATCTTTTTCTCTTCTATCCATCAGTGACTGGTGTCATCCTCTGTTCTGCTAATATTTCAAAACAGCACTGAGCCCACGTTAAATGTTCCACTTGAAACTCAAACATGTTACAGACTAAACCAAGCCAGTCATCTTTGCTAAAATTAATGATGAGGGAGAAAATGAAGGGAATAGAAAGCAAGGGAGTAACAGGGAGAGGATGCAGAAAATAATGCAGGCTGAATGAGAGGGGAAAGAAATCAGGCTTCAGATGATTAAGGAAGACGAGGCGAAAGAAGGAGACCCTAGGACACTGCCACCCTATGTTGAGAATGAGGACTCAAAAGATTCCTTGTGGGCAAGGCTATCTGCATGTGCTTCCCAGCAGCCACCGTGACCAGTCCTGCATCTCACTTGATTCAATAAAAGGTGGTTTCAGACTTGGCTCTGACGTAAACAATTTGCTCATTTTCAAACCAACTTTCCTCCCTCCGTCATTGACGGCCGTGACACTGTGCACGAGTGAGGAAGATGGGGTGAAAGATCTTGAACTGAAAGTTACCTGCAGTAATTGGAAAGCTGCCTTCCAGAGAGCTTCAATCATGTCAATGTTTCACCAGTTGTTGGACTTTACCAGCGATGAAACAGCGTCCCACTCCCACAGTGTTTCCTGTTACTAACTTGGACAGGAGTAAAAAAATGATTCACACAAAGAATTATAAACCAGGGGAAAGATATACTCTGAAAACAACAAGAAATGTTGTTCATAGCCCACTGTGCTCCCGATAGAAGTCAAAATCCAATGGGCTTTATGAACTAAAACACAAATGGAACTTAACCCAAGATTATTCCCCCACCCCCCGTCCTATTAAATGTTGAATCCTGTTGTGTGAAGAAGGAGTTGCCTGGAACGTTAGCCCATCCCAGAAAGCTCACCAGACTTGGACTGCAGATCAACACTTAAGGATGACCAGCCGCAGCTTAATTTAATGCAATGCTTATTCCCCCCCTCCAGCAAAAATCTTCAGCATTGCTTCATTGAAACTGGTCTAATTCCAAATAAGATCAGCAATGTCTTTTGGACCGAGTACAAAAGAGAGAGAGCTGAGGTACCTTCGAAACCCAGAACCAAATACATGCAACATTCAGTGGCAGCTCTTGAGCTCTTGAGCACTTTTGAGCCACTATGAACTGTTCCCCAAGAGAATTCATCCAACCATCCATGAGTGCATTCCTGTCAACTCGAAAGCCGAGAGGGGATTTGGTAGAGTATTTAAAATTACAAGAAGGATGGATAGAGTTGATGTGGATAGGCAATTCCATTGCAAGTGGGAGAGATTGAAACAAGAGGTCTTGAGTTAAGAGGCAAAAGTTTTGAAGTAACGTGAGGGGGAACTTCTTGACTCAATGGTGGCTGAGTGGAGTGAGCTTCCGGGAGAAATAGTGAAAGCAGCGTCCATTTTGTCATTTAAGAGAAAATTGGAGGGGTGGGGAATGCAGAGAGGTGGTACTGGAGGAGAGTATTTAGTTCAGAGCAGACGAGAAGGGCCAAATGACCTGTTTCTGTGCTGTAATTGTTCTAGGGGTAAAATGTGTGGCAGTAACTTGGAAGCTCAACATGAACCTTCCGACTCCTAAAATCAAGAAATTTAAGATGTTAGATTTTATTTGAAAGGTTTGGTAAATTTTTATAAATACTATCCAGATGTTTTTTTCTTTTTTCTTTACATCAGGAAAAATTAAATGAAATGGTTCTTGCAGTCAAGAGCAAGAGAATTCCTCCAATCCACCCCTTGCCCACAAACACCCCCCCCCCCCCCCCCCCCCCCCCATTCTGGGATCAACCCATCAGCAGCGTCCACTTCAGAGACAAACCTCAGGCACAAACATCCCAAAACCATCATCCCAAGACAAGGGGTTAATTTTTTTTAATCACTATGCATTCATTTGATGTTATTTCAAATAAAAAATTAGTTTTTAATGCATATGTGAAATTAAATAATTTAAAAAAAATAAGATGAATGAAGAATTATTTCAGGAATTATCAATCATCCACTACTCCCATTAACCCCAGACACCAGTACTGAATGAAAAACTAAACTGGCCAGATTGACTGAGTAAACACAGCTAAAATTGGCCAAAAGGTGCTGATGCCATCATTGATTTAAATGCAAGAGACACTGAGGACTGCATTGGGACAGAGATGGTCCATGGACAGCCAATACGGATGCCTTGGGGAACAAAGCCCGCACTGCCAGTTGGGATGAATTAGATTATGACATAAGCAAATATTAGATACCCCCCCCCCCCACAGAGAGACCCAGCCTTGATTTTCATTTTTTATATTGATAGAGAGATCCCAGACATCACCAAATGTACCGAGACCCCACCGCATGTTATCAGTTAAAGGCAACGTATTCCTCTCTAATGGAACTTTTACTACCTCTATTACAGGAAACATCCTCCCTGCCTCATTTGCCATTGGAACGTTAGGCCCGCATGTCGTCACAAAGCCAGAAAACGCTTGAGTCAGAATACTGATCATCGTTTGAGGAGTGACGAAGGAATTTGTGAGCACGATAAGAATCCTGTTTCACTCTGGTCTGAGATTGGATGGTGAGTCCTTAGCTACACATCCCTGCAACACACTCTCCTTCGCCAACAACTGCCTCACACTCCTATTCACCCCACCAGCTCTGTGCATTCCCCCTCATTCACCTGCGATTTTCCCCCCCACAAACCCCTGTTAACCTGCCACCTCCACTGAAGAGTGGGTGAACACACAAACCCCTTACAGACGGGGCCAGATTTGATCCAGAGTCATTGACTTAACAGGACCATAACACCACCTGTGGCATAAATATTCCCAAACCAATGCTCTAGGGCACTGGGAGAGCAAACAGCTCAAATTCTGCATTTGAGAAGTTTGAACTGCTGCACAACCATCAGGATCAAAGAAAACCCTAGTTTGCTTAGTTTTCAGCTGTCATAGACCACAAAAGGCTTCCAAACCAAAATTCAAAAGACAAGCCCCACAAACAAACAAATCTCTCATAAAGCTCTAACACTCCCCTATCTAGAGGTATCATCTCCTCAAACATCTCAATGCCACAGGTGAGAAAACTGTTTTAACTCCCACTCCAAATTAAAAAGGTGCTATTCCCTTAATTGCAGCTCTCTTGAAGGGCGGAGATGGGCCTTGTTTAAAGGGCCAGCCACAATTTACTGAGATATTTCACACCTGAATTAATTGTCCTCCTGATTCCAGCTCAGGGTTTAAAACAGCCCCACTCTAGTCACTTGCAGGTTTCAGGCAGAGATGAGGTGATGCTGCCAGCAGAGGAAGGTAGGAAGCCTGGTTTTACTGTGGCTGCTTATTCTGGGGTGGTTCTTTGAGTTGTTGGGGTGAAAGGAATCCGGTGTTTGTGGGTCGTTTGCAAACTGGTGTTCCATGTGGTTCGTGGGTATTGAGCCAGAGAAATGTGTTGTTTTAATGTGTGTGGTTTACGGTGCCTGCAACTTTAGCTCTTGTCTTGGGATGATGGTTTTGGGATGTTTGTGCCTGAGGTTTGGCTCTGAAGTTGTCGGACTCTGGCTTTCCCTTACTCTTAATTTAGTCTGTATGTGGTCTGAGTCCAGCGTGTTCTTTGAATGAAGTGATAGGAAAAGGTATTCGGTTCAACAGTCAATTTATTACCCAGCACAAGAATAAAACTTAACAGAGCTCTGGGTCAGTCGTTAGTTCATAGGTCACCTGCACAGTGAGCTATTCCCCAAGACTGACCCCTATTGTCCAGTTGGCTCAGTTTATATAGATCAACCTTATCATACAGAACAAAAGTTGGCTTCCTTTGCTAGATCTTTTTGCATAAGGGTTATCACAAGTCATCTCCTGTTTTGCAGATATCTGGGGTGTAGCGCTCCCATCTTAATCCTCCAGGCCAGACTATCCTGTTGTTTTGATCAGAAATTAATTCATCACCAGATATTTCTAATCACCATTCTGTTCCTGTCTGGCCAATTTCTGCTGTTCTCTTTAACACCTCCTCATGCCTTAATCTTCCTCCTAGACTGGTTTTCCATTTCCTTGGTTTCTTGCAGGCCATTCTTTGTTCTGGTCTGGCCTGTGTCTCCTGTGCTACTCACCACCTCCTTCAGTTGGAGCTTTCTTCCTAAATCGTTTTATGAATTTCCTCTCCCTGTATTTGGGAGCAGACAATTTTGCTCAGCCAACTTCGCTCCATGCTGTGATTGCCACTTAATCACATTCCTCTTTTTCCCTGAACCATGCAGTACATATCAACTTATTAATTAATCATTTCTTTCATAATGTTTTAACCCCTAGATTCCAACAAAGTGTAGGCTGCTGATGGTTTGATCCCAGAATTGGGGTGGGGAGGGGGGCGGGGGGTGTTATTTGTGGGCAAGGGCTGGTTTGGAGGCTGCAGGGAATTCTTTTGCTCTTGACTGTAAGAAGCATTTCATTTAATTTTTACTGATGTAACCATCTTACCTTACGTGTGTGTAATATTGCACTATGTTACAGGACAGTCAGTCGAATTTTGATCTTGGCATGTTTAACAGAAAATGACAGTGACCCAGGTTCAAATCTGTCCCTTGTGTCAGGATTTTCCCCCCATCACCTTTTACAAAATGGCAAGGTGAACAGGGGCATTTGTGTGGGTCAGGGTTTTTTTTTAATTAATTTTTAAGAGTTAGTTATATTCTTGCTAATTTTACAAGAATATAATTCAAATCCCGATACATGTGGCTGATTAATACAAATTGAGATCTACCCAGACCCACCCTCTCCACATCCCATATGAGGGACCAGAGATCTTCAACAGATGTTTTATTTAACCATAATATTGTGAATATTTCAAAACTTCACTTCAACCCACCTTTAGGAAATGTGGGCTCCAAAGATAGAATGTTCATCTCGTGAACGATACATTATTTTCTTGTGGTGAACAGTTCCGAACCTCAGCCAGTTTGCAAGATATGGCCACGCACTTTCTAGCTGTACAATTTGCAGCAATTTACACCTGGTAAATATTCAGTTCTAATTTAAATTTAATTCCTTAACATTTCTTTCTCATGGATCCTGTGGGAATTTTAAAAAAAATACTTATTTCAACCAAGCTGCCCAACTTTAGGACATTGCCAAGTCAAATGCAGAAAAGTACAAATGACTTGTTAACATTTGAAACAAATCCGATTCCATGTATTTTCTTTTGAGGTGTCTGGTGAATAAAATTGTATTGAACCAGTCTATCTCATTTATAACGATCAGTCCATTTTCTATGTTCAAATCTCCATCCCATCTTTGCCTCAGTTTATGAATTCCTAATTTCTCAGCTTTTGCAGTCATTTCTACATTACTGAATAAATTTATATTCCCATGACCTGTTTCAGATGGTCAGGGCTTGTTATGACCTGTTACTGTTCTATCTGCCACTGTATTTTACATTTTGCATATCCTCTTCCTAAAGACAAGGAAAGGACTTCTTGTTGGTCATCTAATCTCATGTACCAGTTAGGGTTAGGGAACACAAAAAAATCAACAGGAGTCTGGAAGAGTTGCTCACAGTTCACGTTAGTAATCATTCTCTGCCTGCTTGATTTCTGGTTTCCAATTTACCCAAATGTCTTAATTTCATAGCAGTCTTAAATTCTTCACTTCAAAGCAGAAACAATGCCATTCAGGGTCTGAGTGGTGCTGGGGGCTTATTGCAGCCTTTGGATCAGGTCTAACAATTTGCACCATTGTTTTGCAGATCAGGCAGGCATTTGGATATGTATGGCTCAGTAGAGGAGGTGAGAATTGATCCCTGTCTGGAATGTGCTTTTTAACTCTCTTTCCCAGCTTTCTGCCAAAGTGGTTTCTTCATCATAATTCCCAGAAGAAGATATTCTACAGCTAATATTCCACACACTTCACCAAATGAGGCTAGTTGTGGGAAAAAGAAGTTCCTGTCTGTGTGGATGGACAATTTAAGGGTGAAAAAATGACCTGATGTCCACATATAGTAACTCAACCAAATTCTGTAAGGACACAAATGCTGGAGAAGCTCATCTGATCAAGCAGTGAACCTTTATAGAGTACAGATACTCGTAGCCCTGTTAAAAGGCACAAGCCTGAAACACTGGTTGTGTATCTTTTTTTAAACTTTATTTATGAACATATAAAATACATAGTAAACAAAATAAACCAACCTCCCAAAAAAAACTATATTCCATCCCCCCTCCCCATAATTAACCCCCCCCAAACTCCCTCGACTGAGGGAGAGAAAAATCATATAAATTCGTTGCGGCAGAATGAAAACACCAAACCTAATTTTCCACGTCATCGCAATGCATTTACTGGCCACTGCTAATACTAACTGAATAAACTCAATTTGAGGTTTATCCATTCTTAATCCCGTTGTTCAAGTTGTAATATACCGCATTAGAAAAAGCAGTGGATCGAACATAAAAAGAGTTTCTTTAAAGTAGTTTCAAATAAATCCTCAAAGGCTTAACTTTATCACACAACCAGATAGACAAAAAAAAGTATTAATTTGAATCCCACAATGAAAACATTATTCTGAATGACTAAATCCTTATCTTTTTTTCCTGGAGTTAAATACAACTGATGTAAAAAGAAATTATAATTCACCCAATTATATCGCACATTCATCAATTTAATCCACCATCTTCACACATAGTAAGTAGTCCGTTCTTCTTGGGTTAATTCTAAAGAAGAATCTCCCATTTAATCTAAAGTTGGTTTAGCCATTTTCTGTTGTCACAAACATTTCTGAAATAGATCCCTTTTTTTGCCCCATTTACAATTTTCAATTTTAGTTAACTTGGGTATCTTCAATTCCCGCCCAAATCCACCTGTGACAGCACTTGCATGGAATGACACCCGTTTACCATGTCCCTCTGTTCAACCTCACTCCTCAGTGCCCGACCGTTCACCGTGTCTATCTTTTCTTGGTTTGCCCTTCAAAATGTGACACCTCACACTTGTCTGCATTAAATTCCATCTGCCCTTTCTCCAGCTGGTCCAGATCCTTCTGCAAGACTTCCTGGCTGTCCACAACTCCTCCGTTCTTGGTGTCACCTGCCAACTTGCTAATCCAATTCACCACATTATTGTTCCAGCACCTATCCCTGAGGCACATCTCTCATCACAGGCCTCCAGTCTGAAGAGCAATTGGTCTCACCAACTCACTGGCTTCTCCTGCACAGCCGTTGTTTCACATCCAAAATACAGAGGACATATGGATGGATGTTAAAATTCTCAAAGGTACATTCGTTAAAATGGTGTCAAATCACAAGGAACAGAAGTTGGCCATTCATGCCACTGTGTCTGCTATCCCCTGATCTAAACAGTTCTCGCCTCTCATTCCAAGTTATGGCTTTTTCCCCTGATCCCTTGATACCCTGACTCATTAAACATCTATTAATTCCGCCCCCCCCCCCCCCACCACTTAAACTCTCTTAACAATCCAGCAACAAATTCCATGACCTTCTGGTGAAATAAATTTCTCATCTGCTTTAAATAGGTACCTTCTAATTCTAAGACAATGTCTTTTTATCCAAGGGAAACATTATTCACATCTACTGTCCAATCCTTTCAGCATTGGAAAGGTTTCTGAAATCTCCTCTCCTTCTTCTATACTCCAATGAAGAGTGGAGATATATCATCCTGGTAAATCTCTGCTCTCTCTCCAACATCAGCACATCCTTTTTAAGATAAACTTCGCAGTTCTCCAAATGAGGTCTCTCCCATGCCCTATCAACACCTCCCTACCCTAGAAACAAAGGCCAACATAGAATTTGCTTTCTTTTCCTGCCGATCCAACCTGGTGGTTACCCACTCACTATGTTTTCCTGAACGAGAACCCCCCAAGTCCCTTGACACTTGAAATAATTACATGTAATTTCTGTAACAAATTTGAAATTTTTGGAAAGATTTGGGAATCCTATTTATAAACTGTAGGAATTAAGTTGTAATCGCCCAACCTGAACCTTCTGACTCCTAAAATCAAGAAAATTTGTTAGATTTTATTTGATAGTTTTTTAGTAATTTTTTTATAAATACTTTCCAGATGTTATCTATCTTTTCTATTGGGTTGTTGGGCAGGGGGAATTAAAAAAAATACTATGTATTAATTTTTCATTATCTTTGAATGAGAAATTTATGTACGCATTTAATGCATGTGAAATTAAAATTTTCAAAGAGAAGCTTAACATAACGTAATACATTTAGCTTATTTTCAAGAGTTGTGGAGAGTGAGGAGGGTTTTCATGGAGTACAAAAGGATTTGGACTGTTTGGAAAGATGGCAGATGGAGTTTAATATAGGTAAATGTGAGGGGCTTTATTTTGGTAAGAATAACCAAGACGTATGCAGTGAAGGGGAGGGCATTGAGGAACAGAGGGATCTTGGAAGAATGGTTCAATAGACAATAGGAGCAGGAGTAGGCCCTTCTGCCTGTCGAGCCTTCAGTGACCGCCATTTCACAGATCATGGCTGATCACTACTATCAGTACCCCTTTCCAGCCTTATCCCCATAACCCTGAACTCCTTTGCCCACAAGAGTCTTATCTAACTCTCTTTTGAACATAATCAGCGAATCTGCCTCTACCACCCTCTATGGCAGAGCATTCCACAGATTCACACTTCTCTGAGTAAAACAATGTTTTCTCATCTCCGTCCTAAAGGGCCTACCCTGTATTCTTAAACTATGCCCTCTAGTCCTCGTCTCCCCCATCACTGGGAACATGTAATCCGACTTCACCCTGTCCATCCCCCTGATAATTTTGTATACCTCAATCATGTCCCCCCTCATTCTTCTAAACTCCATCGGATACAAGTCTAGTTTTTCTAGCCTTTCAGCATATGTCAACCCCGCCATCGCTGGAACTAACCTTGTAAATCTGCGCTGCACATCCTCTATTGCTAGTATGTCCTTCCTCAAAATTGGAGACCAGTACTGGGTGCAATACTCCAGGTGGGGTCTCACCAGGGCCCTGTACAACTGCAGAAGGGCGTCTCTGTTCCTATACTCCAATCCCCTCTTTATGAAAGCCAACATGCCATTTGCCCATTTCACAGCTTTCTGAACGTGCATGTTAGCCTTCAGTGACCGGTGAACAAGTACACCCAGATCCATTTGCTCCTCCCCACTCCCTAGCTTGTCTCCATTTAAATAATACTCAGCTTTCCTATTATTGCCCCCGAAATGGATAACCTCACATTTGCTCACATTGAACGTCATCTTCCATTCAGCAGCCCACACCCCCAACCTGTCCAAGTCCCTCTGCATTTTCCTGACATCCTCCTCACACCCCACACCACCACCCCGTTTAGTGTCATCTGCAAATTTGCTCATGTTATTAATAATCCCCTCATCCAAATCATTTACATAAATTACAAACAACTGAGGACCCAATACCGATTCCTGCGGCAATCCACTCGTCACATCCTGCCATCCTGAAAAAGACCCGCTTACTCCAACCCTTTGTTTCCTATTTCTTAACCAATTTCCTATCCATGTCAGCACCTTACCTCCAATTCCATGCTCCCTGATCTTGCCCACTAGTCTCCCGTGCGGTACCTTATCAAAGGCCTTCTGGAAGTCCAAATACACCACATCCACTGGCTCTCCCAAGTCCACCCTCTTTGTCCCATCCTCGAAAAATTCCAGAAGGTTAGTCAAGCATGACTTACCCTTAAGGAATCCATGCTGACTAGCCCTTATACTATTATTTCTGCCTAAGTGTTCTGCTATTACTCCTTTTATGATAGATTCCAGTATCTTCCCCACCACTGACATCAGGCTGACCGGTCTATAATTTCCCGTTTTCTCCCTCCCTCCCTTCTTAAAAATCGGCACCACATCAGCCACTCTCCAATCCTCAGGGACCTCCCCCGAATCTATGGAACTTTGGAAAATGTCGACCAGTGCCTCCACAATTTCCATAGCAACTTCTTTAAGCACCCTGGGATGCAGCCCATCAGGCCCTGGGGTTTTATCAGCCCTCAGTCCCAACAATTTACTCACAACCTCCTGCTTCTAGATCCGAATATCCATTAGATCCCCTACTTCCCCAGGAAAGTTCCCCAAGTCTCTTGATACCGCATGACCACTACCCCCTAACTGTCCATAACCTATATCCTCCTTGGTGAAGACAGATGCAAAGTATTTGTTAAATTCCTCAGCCAACTCATTGTTTCCGGTAATAATTCCACCCTTTTCCATTCTTAATGGACCAATTGTAGACAGAACCAATTTCTTCCTCTTCACATATTGAAAAAAGCTTTTGCTATCCTCCATTATATTATTTGCTAATTTCCTCTCGTACTTCATTTTCCCCTCTCATGACTTTCTTAGTTACCCTCTGATGCTCTTTGAAGGTTTCCCAATCCTCTAACTTACCACTCCGCTTCGCTATCTTATACTTACTCCCTTTGGATTTGATAGTGCACTTGATTTCATTAGTTAGCCACGGCTGCCATTTGCATCTCCTAGAGCCTTTCCTCCACTTTGGAATAAATTTGTCTTGAATCCTGTAAAAAATGTCCAAAAATACCTGCCATTTTCCCCAGTTGTCCTCCCAGCTAGTGTATCTTTCCATTTTATTTTGGCTAGCTCCTCCCTCATAGCTGCATAATCCCCTTTATTTAACTGCAGTACAGATGCTTCCGACTTCCTTTCCTTTTCCCTTTCTAATTGCAGCTCAAAAGTAACCATACCATGGTCACTATTCCCTATGGCACCCCTACATCGAGGTCACTTATTAACTCTGCGTCGCTGCACAGCACCAAGTCCAGAATCGAGTTCCCCCTGGTATGTTCCTCCACTAGCTGCTCCAAGAAAGTATCTCGTAGACATTCAATAAACTCACTCTCTTGTGTTCCTGCCCCCGTCTGATTATCCCAGTCCACCTTCATGTTGAAGTCCCCCATAACTACCGTATTGCTACCACTTTGACATGCCACTCTTAATTCCTGATTTACACTGCCACCGATATCTGAGCTACTTTTCGAAGGCCTGTAAATGACCCCCATTATGGTCCTCATGCCTTTACAATTTCTTAATTTTATCCAAACAGACTCTACCCACCTGTTTCAATGTCTTTCCTTTCAAACGCCTGAATTTCATTTCTTACCAACAGAGCTACCCCACCCCCCCCTTCCCAACTTTCTGTCTTTTCTATAGGACGTGTACCCGGGAACATTGATTTCCCAATCCATTCGTGGGAATTCGGTCGTGTCCACAGGAAAAAGGGAATCTCAGGGTTGGATGTGATGTCGTGTATGTTCTCTGCCAATCAATGGGAAATCTCCAAATCTTCAATCTTGGTGCAAGAGCCCACGAGGTACAAACCAACCATCTCCTGTCCAAGCTGCAGATTGCAAGGGCTGTAAAGTGCTGCCACCGCCTGTTCACACCGAGTACTGCATGCATGAAGCAAGGGAGAGAGAGAGAGAGAGATAGGTATAATACCACCACCTGGTGTCCGGACTCGCGAACTACAGGATACATGATTTTTATTTTTCATGGGAGTGTCGGAGAATGAGAGGAGACTTGATTAAGGTTAACAAAATAGAGCAAGATGGATAATATGGAGCTCCAATGAACAGGGAGGTCTCACCTCTGAAGGAGCAAGTGTGAGATCTCCCAGTTCATTCTTGCTCGGGCAGTGGTGGCCAATTCAAGACAGCTCCAATTAGGGGAAGAGAATATGCTGTTTCAGGTCATGGGTTTGAAACGGTTTCCCCAGTTGTGCCATTCAGACTCAAGAGAGCAGATGCTTGCAGACAGGAAGGAAACCTAGTTTTATTGTGGAGAATTGCTTGTTTTTTGGGGTGAAGGTTGTTTGTGGTCTGAGATTCCTAAATATTTTACAATGGAAGCAGCACTTTTCCTTGTGCCTGATTGCTACATAGCGGGTAAAATGTCTCAAATCTATCGCTCAGCCAGTACTTTTGGTCATTGATTTGGAGAGAGAGTGATGGCTTGGCAATATTTATAGCATGGTGAGTCCAAAGCTCTCAAAGTGACAGTGTGGAAGGAGTTTGTCTGTTCTTTGTGTTTCCTGCCACCCTTGAGAACTTAAAAAGTGTCCGTGAATTGTGGTATTGGTGAGACACAAGCTTGTTTTGCCCTCTTTTTGTTCTGTATGTCTATAAAGTTTCAGTTTAGGGATAAAATGTCCAGACACTGTTCTGTTCAAAAGTCTAGTAACCAAATCAGATTCTCCCGAGTTCTTGTCATGGATATGCATCAAGAAGCCTGTTTTGCAGCAGTCGTGTTGCATTAGAGGTGCACATACAATTTTCAAAAATAATGAGTTTGAAACCAGAAAAAGATCAGGTCGTGCCCAAAGGTTCATCTGTGCTGTTGAATTGAATTGATGCCCCCAGGTCCAGAATGTGCACTTCCACCCCATGGTCTTGAGCTTTCCAAATCGCCAATGAACTTACGGCCCCCTTGAGCTGTGGAGTGTGGGAGGAAATCCACACGGACACCGAGAGGATGTAGAAACTTCTTGCAGTCAGTGCTGACTTGATCCTGGGGTGACTCGTGCTGGAGAGGTGGGACTACTGTCCTGCCTTCACCTTGTGATGGCTGATTTTTGTCTGTTGGTGGATGGACGTCTGACATGATATTCCCTTGGCCTTGAGGGAAAGAAGAGTAGAAATTGCAAGGGCTCTGACAGAAATATTTAAAACCTGTTTGTCCACTGGTGAGGTGCCAGAGGAATGGATGTAATCTAATGTTCCTTTGTTGAAAAACGGCTTCAAAAGCCAACCAGGTGAGCCTGACAGTCATAGGTTAATTATTGGAGGGTAATCAGAGAGTACCTCGAAAAGAATCTGTTCAAATAGCTGGCCTTGATCAACCATAGCATAGAATACGGGAGTCGGGCAGTGAGGTTGAGACGAGACAAGATATTGGTGAGGCCCTGTTGAGAGTACTGTGTGCAGTTCTGGTCACCAAATGAGAGGAAAGCTATCAACAAAGTCGAGAGGGTGCAGAGAAGATTTAAGTCAATGTTACCTGGATATCAGCAACTAGATTACAAAGAAAGATTGAGCAAATGAAGTCTTTATTCTTTGGATTGTAGATGGTTGAGAGGGGATTTGATCGAGGTCTTTAAAATTACTAGGAGGATAGAACGAGTTGATGTGGATAGACTTTTTTCATTGCGGGAGCAGAGATTGAAACAGGAGGTAAAAGTTTGGAAGTAACATGAGGGGGAACTTCTTTACTCAGAGTGGTGGCTGAGTGGAGTGAGCTCCCGGGAGAAATAGTGGCGGCAGGGTCCATTTTGTCATTTCAGGGAAAATTGGAGGGGAGGGGAATGCAGAGAGGTGGTACGAGAGGAGAGTATTTAGTTCAGTGCAGAGAAGAAGGGCCAAGTGACCTGTTTCTGTGCTGTAATTGTTATAGGGTTAAAATGTGTGGCAGTAACTTGGAAGTCCGATGCGTATTTGGGAATGGGTCGATGGCCACACTGAAATAGGCCGTTGATTCCCACTTGAAATAATTACATCGAATTCACGGAACAAATTTGAATTTCTCTTTTGAAGATTTGGGATATGTATTTACCAATTGTCGGAATTAAGTTTTAACCACCCAACACGAACTTTCTGACTCCTAAAACCAAGAAAACCAAGATTTTATTTGAGAGTTTTGGTCAATTTTTATAAATACTATCTAGATGTTTTCTCTCTTTATTGTTTTCTATTGGGTAGCTGTGGGAGGGGTTACTTTTGAAATCACTATGCATTAATTTTATCTTATTTTCAAATAAGAAATTTAAGTTTTTTAATGCATATGTTAAATTAAATGTAAAAATGTTACAAATAAGATGAATGAAGAATTGTTTCAGGAACTGGCGATCTTCCACGAGTGCCGTCAACCCCAGGAAGCAGGAATGTGTGAACGAAACACAAAACTGGCCAGAAGAACTGAGGAAACACAGCTAAAAGTGTCCAAAAAGGTGCTGATGCCATCTTGATTTTAATGCAGGTGACACCGAGGAATGCATTGGGGCAGAGATGGTCTATGGGCAGCCAATACGGACGCCTTGGGGAACAAAGCCCGCACCACCAGTAGGGATGGATAATGGTGGGTAATGAATAAGCATATATTAGAGACACCGAGAGAGAGCGACACACACATACCCAGACAGACAGACACACACACACAGACACAGAGAGACAGATACACACACACAGACACACACAGAGACACACACAGACACACACGTAATATTTGCTTAAGTTGTCGTTTGTTTCCATGAAATTACCTCAAAGATATTGCTGCGGGTCGACTGTGGAGGCCACTCCTGTGATCGCGGTTCGTTTTACTGCGCTTTTTTGGCCAAAATGGCCACACTTTCACGCACGACCACGCCGTACATGGAAAGATTAATGATGCCTGGCGTCCCATTGGCCTGAAATATTCTATTAAATTTTATTAAAATGTTCAAAAAAAAGCTTAACATAACGTAATACATTTTGCTTATTTTCAAGTTGTGGAGAGTGAGGAGGGTTTTCATGGACTACAAAAGGATTTGGACTGTTTGGAAAGATGGCAGATGGAGTTTAATGTAGGTAAGTGTGAGGTACTTTAATTTGGTAAGAATAACCAAGACGTATGCAGTGAAGGGGAGGGCATTGAGGAACAGAGGGATCTTGGAGGAATGGTTCAATAGACAATAGGAGCAGGAGTAGGCCCTTCGGCCTGTCGAGCCAGCACCACCATTTTACAGATCATGGCTGATCACTACTATCAGTACCCCTTTCCAGCCTTATCCCCATAACCCTTAACTCCTTTGCCCAATAGAGTCTTACCTAACTCTCTTTTGAACATAATCAGCGAATCTGCCTCTACCACCCTCCGTGGCAGAGCATTCCACAGATTCACACTTCTCTGTGTAAAAAAATGTTTTCTCATCTCCGTCCTAAAGGGCATACCCTGTATTCTTAAACTATGCCCTCTAGTCCTCGTCTCCCCCATCACTGGGAACAAGTAATCTGACTTCACCCTGTCCATCCTCCTGATAATTTTGTATACCTCAATCATGTCCCCCCTCATCCTTCTAAACTCCATCGGATACAAGTCCAGTTTCTCTAGCCTTTCAGCATATGTCAACCCCGCCATCCCTGGAACTAACCTTGTAAATCTGCGCTGCACACACTCTATAGCTAGTATGTCCTTCCTCAAAACTGGAGACCAGTACTGGACGCAGGTGGGGTCTCACCATGGCCCTGTACAACTGCAGAAGGGCGTCTCTGTTCCTATACTCCAATCCCCTCTTTATGAAACCCAACATGCCATTTGCCTTCTTCACAGCTTTCTGAACCTGCATGTTAGCCTTCAGTGACCGGTGAACAAGTACACCAAGATCCATTTGCTCCTCCCCACTCCCAAGCTTGTCTCCATTTAAATAATACTCAGCTTTCCTATTATTGCCCCCGAAATGGATAACCTCACATTTGCTCACATTGAACGTCATCTTCCATTCAGCAGCCCACACCCCCAACCTGTCCAAGTCCATCTGCATTTTCCTGACATCCTCCTCACACCCCACACCGCCACCCAGTTTAGAGTCATCTGCAAATTTGGTCATGTTATTAATAATCCCCTCATCCAAATTATTTACATAAATTACAAACAACTGAGGACCCAATACCGATCCCTGCGGCACTCCACTCGTCACATCCTGCCATCCTGAAAAGGACCGGCTTACTCCAACCCTTTGTTTCCTATTTCTTAACCAATTTCCTATCCATGTCAGCACCTTACCTCCAATTGCATGCTCCCTGATTTTGCCCACTCGTCTCCCGTGCGGTACCTTATCAAAGGCCTTCTGGAAGTCCAAATACACCACATCCACTGGCTCTCCCAAGTCCACCCTCTTTGTCACATCCTCGAAAAATTCCAGAAGATTTGTCAAGCATGACTTACCCTTAAGGAATCCATGCTGACTAGCCCTTATACTATTATTTCTGCCTAAGTGTTCTGCTATGACACCTTTTATGATAGATTCCAATATCTTCCCCACCACTGACGTCAGGCTGACCGGTCTATAATTTCCCGTTTTATCCCTCCCTCCCTTCTTAAAAATCGGCACCACATCAGCCATTCTCCAATCCTCAGGGACCTCCCCCGAATCTATGGAACTTTGGAAAATGTCGACCAGTGCCTCCACAATTTCCATAGCAACTTCTTTAAGCACCCTGGGATGCAGCCCATCAGGCCCTGGGGTTTTATCAGCCCTCAGTCCCAACAATTTACTCACAACCTCCTGCTTCTAGATCCGGATATCCATTAGATCCCCTACTTCCCCAGGAAAGTTCCCCAAGTCTCTTAATACCGCATGACCACTACCCCCTAACTGACCATAACCTATATCCTCCTTGGTGAAGACCGATGCAAAGTATTTGTTAAATTCCTCAGCCATCTCCTTGTTTCCGGTAATAATTCCAGCCTTTTCCATTCTTAATGGATCAATTTTAGACCGAACCAATTTCTTCCTCTTCACATATTTAAAAAAGCTTTTGCTATCCTCCAAGATATTATTTGCTAATTTCCTCTCATACTTCATTTTCCCCTCTCTTATGACTTTCTTAGTTACCCTCTGATGCTCTTTGAAGGTTTCCCAATCCTCTAGCTTCCCACTCCACTTCGCTATCTTATACTTACTCCCTTTGGATTTGATATTGCACTTGATTTCATTAGTTAGTCACGGCTGCCATTTGCATCTCCTAGGGCATTTCCTCCACTTTGGAATAAATTTGTCCTGAATCCTGTGGAAAATGTCCAAAAACACCTGCCATTTTTCCCGAGTTGTCCTACCAGCTAGTGTATCTTTCCATTTT
Organism: Narcine bancroftii; assembly: GCF_036971445.1. Lineage (NCBI taxonomy): Eukaryota > Metazoa > Chordata > Chondrichthyes > Torpediniformes > Narcinidae > Narcine > Narcine bancroftii. Next base: position 410,927 of record NW_027211864.1, on the reverse strand, counting down.
ATTTTGGCTAGATCCTCCCTCATAGCTGCATAATCCCCTTTATTTAACTGCAGTACAGATGCTTCCGACTTCCTTTCTTTTTCCCTTTCTAATTGCAGCTCAAAAGTAACCATACCATGCTCACTATTCCCTAATGGCTCTCCTACATCGAGGTCACTTATTAACTCTGCGTTGCTGCACAGCACCAAGTCCAGAATCGACTTCCCCATGGTATGTTCCTCCACTAGCTGCTCCAAGAAAGTATCTCGTAGACATTCAATAAACTCACTCTTGTGTTCCTGCCCCCGTCTGATTATCCCAGTCCACCTTCATGTTGAAGTCCCCCATAACTACTGTATTGCTACCACTTTGACATGCCACTCTTAATTCCTGATTTATACTTCTACCGATATCTGAGTTAATTTTCGGTGGCCTGTAAATGACCCCCATTATGGTCTCATGCCTTTACAATTTCTTAATTCTATCCAAACAGACTCTACCCACCTGTTTCAATGTCTTTCCTTTCAAACGCCTGAATTTCATTTCTTACCAACAGAGCTACCCCACCTCCTCTTCCTAACTTTCTGTCTTTTCTATAGGACTATCTTGGGTAAACTTGTACCTTTCACTTTGTTCGTTTTAGATTGGTCACAGTGTTTGAGCTACCGAAAGAAAATAGAGACACACACCGAGAGCAGTTCAGTCTACACAAATGTTTATTCCAAATATAAAGCAGGTTTCAAACTACAATATGCAAGCCTGCCTAATCATACTTAACAACGCCTGGACTGGTCCCAACTGCCGAAGCGAGGCAATGACGGCACACTTGTAGTAGGCTGCCGGGGCGCCGGTAGCAGCTCCTTCACCTCCCCCGACCGGGACGTTGCTCGGACTCTAGCTGTTCTTCCTTCTTGACAAAGGATGTTCCCATCCCTCGGAGAGTCTAAACTTCAGCAGCAAGACCACAGACTTTTATACCCCAAAAACAATTAATCATGCACCCACTCCCTCTAACATTTGTCAGTCAAAATCAAAGCTGAGCATACTATTCTACAAGTTAGAAGATGAATTATTATGGAGAAGGATGCTATGATATCCTGGTTTATCTCGTAGATACAAAGACTTATTGAAACTTTTAAGGCTTTAGCAATACCGTGCCATCCTGTATTTCGGAAAGAACAATTAATCATGCACCCACTCCCTCTAACATTTGTCAGTCAAAATCAAAGCTGAGCATACTATTCTACAATTTAGAAGATTGATTATTATGGAACCAGGATGCTATGATTTCCTGGTTTATCTTGTAGATACAAGGACTCATTACAACTTCTTGAGCAAGACAGGTTGTGACCAAAACGTCAATTTCAGAGTGTCGTATTTGACAACTGCTTTCCCTGGGCCTTACGGTGGAATTCCATTTCAAAGTGTATCTTCAGATAAATCCCCATGGCTGAGTTTAATTACATCTGCTAATTCTGAAAGTAAGGTGACCTGAGTGTGGCCCCAGTGTTGTCAGTTTCACATAAGCAAGGAAGCATCTGAGCACATGGTTTTAACCCTCCATTACAAGGACGTGTACCCGGGAACATTGATTTCCCAATCCCGCCTTTCCCGCAGCCATGTCTCCGTAACTCCGACAACGTCATAACCTCCCATTGCCATTCGCGCCTCAAGCTCATCCCTTTTATTCCTTACACTCAGTGCATTCATACACAATACCTTGATACCATATCTCCTTTCTCCCTCCATCTTTGTTCTCGATGCACTTGCCCCTACTCTCCTATCACTTTTAGTTCCCTTTTTCCTTACTGTTTCACCGTCTAACAGAACTACTCCTATATTCACTCTCCTATCTGCTTCCCTATCAGTCCAGTTCCCTTCCCCCTACCAAATTCGTTTTAAATTTGAAGGTGGATTCCAATGGAGATAGAAGGCTTTGGGTACGCTGGCCTTTATAAATCATAGCATGGAATATAGGATCTGGGGAGGTGATGTTCAGAGTGTTGGTGAGGCCAACTTTGGAGTATTGTATGCCTTTCTGGTCCCCAAATTATAGGAAGGATATCAATAAGGTAGAGAGAGTGCAAAGAAGTTTGACGAAAATGTTGCCTGGATTGCAGTATTTTGAATACGTAGAAAGATTGAGTAGACTGGAACTTCATTCAGTGGAGCAGAGAGGGTTGAGCGGGGATTTGATAGAGGTATTTAAAATTATCAAGGGAATAGATAGAGTAGCTGTGAATAGGCTCTTTCCCCTAAGGGGAGCAGAGATTGGAACAAGGGGTCATATGTTAAGGGGCAAAACTTGAGAAGTAATACAAGAGGATGCTTCACTCAGAGTGGTGGCTGAGTGGAATGATCTACTGGAAGAAGTTGCGCCAGGGTCAATTCTGTCATTTAAGATGAGGTTATATGAGTACATGGATGCGAGGGGGTGGGAGGGTTATGGGCAAGGGAAGTAGGTAGGTGGAACTCGTGGAGTTTCACGTAAATCGGTGCTTTAGGTGCCATGAGCAAGTTGGCTCTTTCTTGCACTCGACTTGATTACGTGAAACCTTTCTGGGTTAGAATCAAGGAACTTATTAAAATTTAAACTTTCACTTGATCCTAAGGTATTTTTATTGGGTTATATGAAGAAATTGAGTTTAGAATTAAAATTAGATGAGTCTCAAATTGCTCTTTGAGATTGGCTTAAGCTGGGGCTAGAAAATGATGAGTATTCAATGGTGGCATTCAGAAAGGAGGTCTTGTATTCCATTGGAAAAGATAACGTATAATACAAGCCTCGTCTACCAGTGGAAATATTAAACAGGCAGAATACTATTCATAGTCTGAAAATGAGAGGTTATCCGTATAAAAGAGATCAGGAAGAACTTCTTTAGCCAGAGGGTCGTGGATGTGTGGAACTCACTGCGGCATCCAGCAGTGGAAGCCAGATCGCTGGGAGTATTTTAAAAAGAACGACAAATATCTCATTGGTGAGGGCATCAAGGGATTATGGGGGAAAGGCCAAAAATGAGAACTAGTGTAGAGTAGCTTAGTGTAGATTTATGGAACAGACTCGATGGGCCTAGTGGCCTGGTTCTGTTCCTTTGTCTGTGATCACTAATGGAGTTACTTCAGAAATGTACAGATAAAAAGCTCCTAAATTAGAAATTCATAAATCAAGATTAAAATGGGAATCTGATTTGAAAGTTAAAATATGAAAATGATTAAGTACAACTAAAATTATTAATGTCAGGTCGAGACTGGTACAATATAATCTTTTTTACATCGATTATACTTGACACCCAATTAAAATAAATTTAATTTGACATTATCAGATTTGTCTTGCATGTAATAAAGTAGGTTCTTTTTGTGTGGATAAATGTGAGGTGAACCACTTTGGAGGCAAGAACAGGAAAGAGGACTATTACCTCAACGGTATCTGTTCAGGAAATGCAGAGAGACTTGGGTGTTGCTGTGCATCAGTCGTTGAAAGTGGGTGTGCAGGTCCAACAGGCGGTGAGGAAGGCATTCATAGCAATAGGATTTGAGTACAGAGATCCTGCTGCAGCCGTACACGGCCTTGGTGAGACCACACCTGGAGTACTGCGTGCCATTTTGGCCTCTTTAATCCGAGGAAGGACATCCTCGCCGTGGAGTGGGTGCAGAGAAGATTCACTAGACTGATACCAGGGATGGAAGGACTTGCAGATGAAGAAAGGTTGGAAAGACTAGGCTTGTATTCTCTGGAATTTAGGAAATTGAAGGGGGATCTTATAGAAACAAAATTCTAAAGGGTTTAGACAGACTAGATGCGGGTAGGTTGTTTGCAATGCTGGGAAATACAGAACCAGGGGTTACAGTTTAAGGATAACCATACTATAACCATATAACCATTTACGGAGCGGAAACAGGCCATGTTGGCCTTTCGAGTCCGCACCAGTTCACTGATTTTATGCGCCCTCTTCAGGCATTGGGGGAAGGTTTTCAGGACCGAGATGAGGAAAGATTTCCTCTCTTGGAGGATGATGGATCTATGGAATTCTTTGCTACAGAAAGTAGTTGAGGCTGGTTCCTTGTCAATGTTCAAGAGTAGGTTAGAATTGGCCCTTGTGGCTAAGGGGATCAGGAGGTATGGAGAGAAGGCAGGAACTGGGTACTGATCAGCCATGATCGTATTGAATGGCAGGGTAGGTTTGAAGGGCCAAATGGCCGAATCCTGCACCTATTTTTCTATGTTTATATATTCTACTTGGGTTTGTCCAAAATATATACATTTTGGTCCAAAATTAAAATTTTGAACACTCCCAATGGATCCTAGAATATTTTTCCTGGAAGAGACTAAAAATATTTGGATTAAACGGGATTTTTACAGGTTGCTTTAGCTGGTTCATATTTGGAGGACCAAGTCACCAAATTGCAGAATCCATGTGATTGAAGAAGTGCAGAGATTGGTTAGGATATTGCTGGGACTTGAAGGTGAACCCACCAGGGCCTACAGCTGGTCCTCAATGTTGTCGACACATTCTTGGAAAGTGTGACTTGAAGTGAAATGAAGGTTTTACCATGGGCTCAATGATCAAAAATAAGAGAAGTTCCTATTGGGCGATCCTGTCTCTCAATCCACCACAATCTCTGAACCTCTGAATTGTAGTTGTGGCCTCCCCATTCTTTTCTGAGCTGAGACCAATATTGACGTTTAGGTCATGGTTGCAGATGGGTTGGAAATACTGAAGAAGTTTCCTCTTGCCTTACTCAGTTGCAGTGTCCATACTGGATGGGTAACCCTGGCCATTGATCAGCAGATCCAGAGAACACAGCACAGTACAGGCCCTTCAGGCCTTGATGTTGTTCTAGCCCATATATTCACTCCTTAAATATAATGTACTAAACCAATGGTTCTCAACCTTTTTCCTTGCACTCACATACCACTTTTAGTGGTAAGTGGGTGGAAAGAAAGTTCAAACCCTATTTTAAAATAATCATATGAACAATCTAGAATCGTCATTCTCAAGCTTCCCTTCCCACTCACCTACCACATGAAGCAATCCCTTAATGTTCAGAGATTACTTAAGGTGGTAGGTGAGTGAGAAGATGAAGGTTGAGAACCTCTTTCTGCAGGCCAACTAATTCTGAATCCACACAACCAAGGTTCCACAGATCTTTTGCCTCATGACTATCAGAATGAATCTACCCTGGGCAATCCTGTCAAAGGCCTCACTAAAATCCACACACCCCACATCCACTCCCCTGCCCTTCATTTGTTATTTCATTGTTTTCAAACACTTTCTTTCCCCACCACACTTTTAAGTCATCCCTGTCTAATCACGGAACCAACAGTCAAAGGACAAGTCCAGTGCCATTTTTATAAATGAGATTTGATATTTGCTTAAGTTGTCGCTTGTTTCCATGAAATTACCTCAAAGATATTGCTGCGGGTCGACTGTGGAGGCCACTCCTGTGATCGCGGTTCGTTTTACTGCGCTTTTTTGGCCAAAATGGCCACACTTTCACGCACGACCACGCCGTACAGAGAAAGATTAATGATGCCTGGCGTCCCATTTTCCTGAAATATTCTATTAAATTTTATTAAAATTTTCAAAGAAAAGCTAAACATAACGTAATACATTTTGCTTATTTTCAAGTTGTGGAGAGTGAGGAGGGTTTTCATGGACTACAAAAGGATTTGGACTGTTTGGAAAGATGGCAGATGGAGTTTAATGTAGGTAAGTGTGAGTTACTTTATTTTGGGAAGAATAACCAAGACGTATGCAGTGAAGGGGAGGGCATTGAGGAACAGAGGGATCTTGGAGGAATGGTTCAATAGTCAATAGGAGCAGGAGTAGGCCCTTCGGCCTGTTGAGCCTTCAGTGACCGCCATTTCACAGATCATGGCTGATCACTACTATCAGTACCCCTTTCCAGCATATCCCCATAACCCTTAACTCCTTTGCCCACTAGAGTCTTACCTAACTCTCTTTTGAACATAATCAGCGAATCTGCCTCAACCACCCTCTGTGGCAGAGCATTCCACAGATTCACACTTCTCTGGGTAAAAAAATGTTTTCTCATCTCCGTCCGAAAGGACCTACCCTGTATTCTTAAACTATGCCCTCTAGTCCTCGTCTCCCCCATCACTGGGAACAAGTAATCCGACTTCACCCTGTCCATCCCCCTGATAATTTTGTACACCTCAATCATGTCGCCCCTCATCCTTCTAAACTCCATCGGATACAAGTCCAGTTTCACTAGCCTTTCAGCATATGTCAACCCCGCCATCACTGGATCTAACCTTGTAAATCTGCGCTGCACACCCTCTATAGCTAGTATGTCCTTCCTCAAAACTGGAGACCAGAACTGGATGCAATACTCCAGGTGGGGTCTCACCAGTGCCCTGTACAACTGCAGAAGGGCGTCTCTGTTCCTATACTCCAATCCCCTCTTTATGAAAGCCAACATGCCATTTGCCTTCTTCACAGCGTTCTGAACCTGCACGTTAGCCTTCAGTGACCGGTGAACAAGTACATCCAGATCCATTTGCACCTCCCCACTCCCTAGCTTGTCTCCATTTAAATAATACTCAGCTTTCCTATTATTGACCCCAAAATGGATAACCTCACATTTGCTCACATTGAACGTCATCCTCCATTCAGCAGCCCACACCCCCAACCTGTTCAAGTCCCTCTGCATTTTCCTGACATCCTCCTCACACCCCACACCTCCACCCAGTTTAGTGTCATCTGCAAATTTGCTCATGTTATTAATAATCCCCTCATCCAAATCATTTACATAAATTACAAACAACTGAGGACCCAATACCGATCCCTGCGGCACTCCACTCGTCACATCCTGCCATCCTGAAAAGGACCGGCTTACTCCAACCCTTTGTTTCCTATTTCTTAACCAATTTCCTATCCATGTCAGCACCTTACCTCCCATTCCATGCTCCCTGATCTTGCCCACTAGTCTCCCGTGCGGTACCTTATCAAAGGCTTTCTGGAAGTCCAAATACACCACATCCACTGGCTCTCCCAAGTCCACCCTCTTTGTCACATCCTCGAAAAATTCCAGAAGGTTAGTCAAGCATGACTTCCCCTTAAGGAATCCATGCTGACTAGCCCTTATACTATTATTTCTGCCTAAGTGTTCTGCTATGACTCCTTTTATGATAGATTCCAATATCTTCCCCACCACTGACGTCAGGCTGACCGGTCTATAATTTCCCGTTTTCTCCCTCCCTCCCCTCTTAAAAATCGGCACCACATCAGCCACTCTCCAATCCTCAGGGACCTCCCCCGAATCTATGGAACTTTGGAAAATGTCGACCAGTGCCTCCACAATTTCCATAGCAACTTCTGGGATGCAGCCCATCAGGCCCTGGGGTTTTAACAGCCCTCAGTCCCAACAATTTACTCACAACCTCCTGCTTCTAGATCCGGATATCCATTAGATCCCCTACTTCCCCAGGAAAGTTCCCCAAGTCTCTTGATACCGCATGACCACTACCCCCTAACTGACCATAACCTTTATCCTCCTTGCTGAAGACCGATGCAAAGTATTTGTTAAATTCCTCAGCCATCTCCTTGTTTCCGGTAATAATTCCAGCCTTTTCCATTCTTAATGGACCAATTTTAGACTGAACCAATTTCTTCCTCTTCACATATTTAAAAAAGCTTTTGCTATCCTCCATGATATTATTTGCTAATTTCCTCTCGTACTTCATTTTCCCCTCTCTTATGACTTTCTTAGTTACCCTCTGATGCTCTTTGAAGGTTTCCCAATCCTCTAACTTCCCACTCCGCTTCGCTATGTTATACTTAATCCCTTTGGATTTGATAGTCCACTTGATTTCATTAGTTAGCCACGGCTGCCATTTTCATCTCCTAGAGCCTTTCCTCCACTTCGGAATAAATTTGTCTTGAATCCTGCAAAAAATGTCCAAAAATACCTGCCATTTTCCCCAGTTGTCCTTCCAGCTAGTGTATCTTTCCATTTTACTCTGCGTCGATGCACAGCACCAAGTCCAAGTCCAGAATCGACTTCCCCCTGGTAGGTTCCTCCACTAGCTGCTCCAAGAAAGTATCTCGTAGACATTCAATAAACTCACTCTCTTGTGTTCCTGCCCCCGTCTGATTATCCCAGTCCACCTTCATGTTGAAGTCCTCCATAACTACCGTATTGCTACCACTTTGACATGCCACTCTTAATTCATGATTTATACTGCCACCGATATCTGAGCTACTTTTCGGAGGCCTGTAAATGACCCCCATTATGGTCCTCATGCCTTTACAATTTCTTAATTCTATCCAAACAGACTCTACCCACCTGTTTCAATGTCTTTCCTTTCAAACGCCTGAATTTCATTTCTTACCAACAGAGCTACGCCACCCCCTCTTCCCAACTTTCTGTCTTTTCTATAGGACGTGTACCCGGGAACATTGATTTCCCAATCCATTCGTGGGAATTCGGCCGTGTCCACAGGAAAAAGGGAATCTCAGGGTTGGATGTGATGTCGTGTATGTTCTCGGCAAATCAATGGGAAATCTCCAAATCTTCAATCTTGGTGCAAGAGCCCACGAGGTGCAAACCAACCATCTCCTGTCCAAGCAGCAGATTGCAAGGGCTGTAAAGTGCTGCCACCGCCTGTTCACACCGAGTACTGCATGCATGAAGCGAGGGAGAGAGAGAGAGATCTAGGTATAATACCACCACCTGGTGTCCGGACTCACGAACTACAGGATACATGATTTTTATTTTTCATGGGAGTGTTGGAGAATGAGAGGAGACTTGATTAAGGTTAACAAAATTGAGCAAGATGGATAATATGGAGCTCCAATGAACAGGGAGGTCTCACCTGTGAAGGAGCAAGTGTGAGATCTCCCAGTTCATTCTTGCTCGGGCAGTGGTGGCCAATTCAAGACAGCTCCAATTAGGGGAAGAGAATATGCTGTTTCAGGTCATGGGTTTGAAACGGTTTCCCCAGTTGTGCCATTCAGACTCAAGAGAGCAGATGCTTGCAGACAGGAAGGAAACCTAGTTTTATTGTGGAGAATTGCTTGTTTTTCGGGGTGAAGGTTGTTTGTGGTCTGAGATTCCTAAATACTTTACAATGGAAGCAGCACTTTTCCTTGTGCCTGATTGCTACATCGCGGGTAAAATGTCTCAAATCTATCACTCAGCCAGTACTGTTGGTCATTGATTTGGAGAGAGAGTGATGGCTTGGCAATATTTATAGCATGGTGAGTCCAAAGCTCTCAAAGTGACAGTGTGGAAGGAGTTTGTCTGTTCTTTGTGTTTTCTGCCACCCTTGAGAACTTAAAAAGTGTCCGTGAATTGTGGTATTGGTGAGACACAAGCTTGTTTTGCCCTCATTTTGTTCTGTATGTCTATAAAGTTTCAGTTTAGGGATAAAATGTCCAGACACTGTTCTGTTCAAAAGTCTAGGAACCAAATCAGATTCTCCCGAGTTCTTGTCATGGATATGCATCAAGAAGCCTGTTTTGCAGCAGTCGTGTTGCATTAGAGGTGCACATACAATTTTCAAAAATAATGAGTTTGAAACCAGAAAAAGATCAGGTCGTGCCCAAAGGTTCATCCGTGCAGTTGAATTGAATTGATGCCCCCAGGTCCAGAATGTGCACTTCCACCCCATGGTCTTGAGCTTCCCAAATCGCCAATGAACTTACGGCCCCCTTGAGCTGTGGAGTGTGGGAGGAAATCCACACAGACACCAAGAGGATGTAGAAACTTCTTGCAGTCAGTGCTGACTTGATCCTGGGGTGACTCGTGCTGGAGAGGTGGGACTACTGTCCTGCCTTCACCTTGTGATGGCTGATTTTTGGCTGTTGGTGGATGGAGGTCTGACATGATATTCCCTTGGCCTTGAGGGAAAGAAGAGTAGAAATTGCAAGGGCTTTGACAGAAATATTTAAAACCTGTTTATCCACGGGTGAGGTGCCAGAGGAATGGATGTAATCTAATGTTCCCTTGTTTAAAAACGGCTTCAAAAGCAAACCAGGTGAGCCTGACAAAATAGGTAAATTATTGGAGGGTAATCAGAGAGTACCTCGAAAAGAATCTGTTCAAATAGCTAGCCTTGATCAACCATCGCATAGAATACAGGAGTCGGGCAGTGAGGTTGAGACTAGACAAGATATTGGTGAGGCTCTTTTGTGAGTACTGTGTGCAGTTCTGGTCACCAAATGAGAGGAAAGCTATCAATAAAGTAGAGAGGGTGCAGAGAAGATTTACGTCAATGTAACCTGGATATCAGCAACTAGATTACAAAGAAAGATTGAGCAAATGAAGTCTTTATTCTTTGGATTGTAGATGGTTGAGAGGGGATTTGATCGAAGTCTTTAAAATTGATAGGAGGATAGAACGAGTTGATGTGGATAGACTTTTTTCATTGCGGGGAGCAGGGATTGAAACAGGAGGTAAAAGTTTGGAAGTAACATGAGGGGGAACTTCTTTACTCAGAGTGGTGGCTGAGTGGAGTGAGCTTCCGGGAAAAGTAGTGGCGGCAGGGTCCATTTTGTAATTTCAGGGAAAATTGGAGGGGAGGGGAATGCAGAGAGGTGGTACAAGAGGAGAGTATTTCGTTCAGTGCAGACAAGAAGGGCCAAATGACCTGTTTCTGTGCTGTAATTGTTATAGGGTTAAAATGTGTGGCAGTAACTTGGAAGTCCGATGCGTATTTGGGAATGGGTCGATAGCCACACTGAAATAGGCCGTTGATTCCCACTTGAAATAATTACATTGAATTCACGGAACAAATTTGAATTTTTCTTTTGAAGATTTGGGATGTGTATTTACTAATTGTAGGAATTAAGTTGTAATCACCCAACATGAACTTTCTGACTCCTAAAACCAAGAAAAGCAAGATTTTATTTGAGAGTTTTGCTCAATTTTTATGAATACTATCTAGATGTTTCCTCTCTTTATTGTTTTCTATTGGGCAGCTGTGGGAGGGGTTACTTTTTAAATCACTATGCATTAATTTTATCTTATATTCAAATAAGAAATTTAGGTTTTTTCATGCATATGTTAAATTAAGTGTAAAAATGTTACAAATAAGAAAAATGAAGAATTGTTTCAGGAACTGGTGATCTTCCAAGAGTGCCATTAACCCCAGGCAGCAGGAATGTGTGAACGAAACACAAAACTGGCCAGAACAACTGAGGAAATACGGCTAAAAGTGCCCAAAAAGGTGCTGATGCCACCTTGATTTTAATGCAGGTGACACCGAGGAATGCGTTGGGGCAGAGATGGTACATGGACAGCCAATACGGACGTCTTGGGGAACATAGCCCGCACCACCAGTCGGGATGGATAATGGTGGGTAATGAATTAGCAAATATTAGAGACACCGATAGAGAGCGACACACATACCCAGACAGACAGACAGACACACACACACACACACACACACACACACACACACACACACACACACAGGCAGAAACAGAGAGAGACTCTGACAGTGAGAGAGAGACAGAGAGACACACACAGACGGAGACACACACAGACAGACACACACAGACAGATAGAGAGACACACACAGACAGAGAGAGATACACAGAGACAGAGAGACACACATAGAGACAGAGACACAGACTCACGACACAGAGAGACAGACATACACACAGACAGACACAGAGAGACACACATAGAGACAGAGAGAGACACACACACGACACAGAGAGACAGATACACACACACACACACACAGACACACATACATACAGACACAGAGAGAGTCACACATTGAGACGCAGAGGGAGAGACAGAGAGAGACACACACAGAGACACAGAGAGAGAAACACACACAAACAGACAGAGAGAGAGAGACACACAGAGCGAGAGAGACACAGAGAGAGAGAGACACACACACACAGACCCACAGAGAGACACAGACAGAGAGACACAGACAGAGAGACACAGACAGAGAGACACAGAGACACAGACACACAGACACAGACACACAGACAGAGAGACACAGACACACAGACACAGACACACAGACAGACACACACACACAGAGACAGATACAGATATAGAGACACAGACAGAGAGAGACACACACACACATACCCAGACAGACAGACACACTCACACACAGACACAGAGAGACACATATACAGACACTGACACACAGAGAGACACATACAGACAGAGAGAGAGACACTGACAGCGAGAGAGAGATAGAGAGAGACACAGAGAGTGACACAGCGAGAGAGTCACAGACATACACACACAGAGACACACACAGACAGACACACACAGACAGAGAGAGAGACACAGACAGAGACACACACAGTGACACAAAGAGAGACTCAGATAGAGAGACACAGATAGAGAGACACAGACAGAGAGAGACACAGACAGAGAGAGACACAGAGAGAGAGAGACACAGAGAGAGAGAGACACAGACAGAGAGAGACACAGACAGAGAGACACAGACAGAGAGACACAGACAGAGAGAGACACAGACAGAGAGACACAGAGAGTGACACAGCGAGAGAGTCACAGACATACACACACAGAGACACACACAGACAGACACACACAGACAGACACACACAGACAGAGAGACACACAGACACAGAGACACACACAGTGATACAAAGAGAGACACAGATAGAGAGACACAGAGAGAGAGAGACACAGACAGAGAGAGACACAGACAGAGAGAGACACAGACAGAGAGACACAGACAGAGAGAGACACAGACAGAGAGACACAGAGAGAGAGAGAGACACAGAGAGATAGAGACACACACAGACTGACAGAGAGAGACCCCTTGGTTGTGCACTTAACTCCCTCATCTCTCCTGGCAGGATCTCATCACCTTTCCTACCCGTGGACCATGACATCTGTCTGCTCATCCTCCTTCCTGAGAATGTTGTGAACTCTACCCTAGAAACGCCACAGCAAAGAAAAGAGAACCTTCGGCCCTTCTCGTCCATGGTGAAATATCATTCTGCCAGTCTCATCGACCTGCACCCAGTCCTTAACCCTCCTGACTCCCCACATCCATGGATCTCTGCAATTGATTCTTAAAACGTAAGAGTTTGAATGTTAAATGGCAGACCATTGAGGAGTGTTGTCAAACAAAGGGATTGAGGAACTGTGGTACAGAACTGCCCGAAAGTGGAGTCCCTTGTAGAGATGGGGGGGTGGGGAGGAGTGAAGAAAGCTTCTGGTAGTTTGGCCTTCAGAAATGAGAGGATTGAGTGCAGGAGGTGGGAGGCCACGAGGAAGTTGGACGAGGCATGGGTGAGGCCAACTTGAGAACATTGTGTGCTGTTTGGGTGGCCGGAGGCGAGGAAGGATAGGAATGAGACAGCGCGTCGAGGAGAGGGACAAGAAGGTGGTCTGGCTTTCGGGGTTTGAGTTCCAGGGGAAGGTTGGACAGGCTGGGACTTTATTCCCTGGAGCGTAGAAGATTGAGGAAGATTTGAAAAATGTGAGGGGGGACGGATCGTGTCCATGGGGACAGGCTGTTTCCAAGGAGAGAGGGAGAGATTCAAAGAGGAGGACATGGATTGAGATTGAAGGGGGATTTTCTTCCCTCAGAGGGGGGTGGGAGTGTGGAATGAGCTTTGGGCCAAGGTGGTGGAGGTGGGATGGACTGGAATCTTGGGGGGGAATGTGGGGCAGGTCCTGGTGTGGAAATGTGCAGCCTGAAGGGGAGATGGACTGGAGGCCCGAGGCAGCTCTCGGACCCTTCCCCAGTGGGACGAGGTTCTCAGGACAGAGGGGACTCCAAAGGGCTGGACCTCGAGCCCTGGGGCTCCATCCAGGGGCTCGGGGTGGTGGAGAGGAGATCCCGTGGAGGGGTGGCCCAAGCTCTCGCGAGAGCGACCCCTGGTGGCTGCCATGTTGTTGATCTTTCCCGCCTTTGGAGGAGTTGGTCGCGAGCGGGAGGGGGAGAGAGGTTCGTGTCGGTTCCTCTTTTGCGGGAATAGGGGCATTATGGGAGCGAGACCAGGGAGGACGGAGTTTCCACGGGTCGCCCTTTGGGTCTGGGGCGGCCGGAGCTCGGAGGGGAACGGGCAGGGGGATGGTTGTGAGGTGGGGCCGGGGAACCGTGAGGGAGTTTGGGTTGGGGCGGCATTAGGGTGTGTGGTAGTTGGGGACCCGCGAGGCTGAAGGGGGGGGTCGGGGTCCGTGAGGCTGTGGGGGGGGAGGGGGATCCGCGAGGCTGAGGGGGATCGGGGACCCGCGAGGCTGAGGGGGATCGGGGACCCACAAGCCTGAGGGGGGACGGGGACCCACAAGGCTGAGGGGGGACGGGGACCCACAAGGCTGAGGGGGGACGGGGACCCAGAAGGCTGAGGGGGGACGGGGACCCAGAAGGCTGAGGGGGGATGGGGACCCAGAAGGCTGAGGGGGGACGGGGACCCAGAAGGCTGAGGGGGGACGGGGACCCAGAAGGCTGAGGGGGGAGAGGGACGGGGATCCAAAAGGCTGAGGGGGGACGGAGACGGGGATCAAGAGGGCTGAGGGGGGACGGGGACCCAGAAGGCTGAGGGGGGACGGGGACCCAGAAGGCTGAGATCCAAAAGGCTGAGGGGGGACGGGGACCCAGAAGGCTGAGATCCAAAAGGCTGAGGGGGGACGGGGACCCAGAAGGCTGAGGGGGGACGGGGACCCAGAAGGCTGAGGGGGAACGGGGACCCACAAGGCTGAGGGGGGACGGGGACCCACAAGGCTGAGGGGGGACGGGGACCCACAAGGCTGAGGGGGGACGGGGACCTACAAGGCTGAGGGGGGACGGGGACCCACAAGGCTGAGGGGGGACGGCGACGGGGATCCAAAAGGCTGAGGGGGGACGGGGACGGGGATCCAGAGGGCTGAGGGGGGACGGGGACTCACAAGACTGTGGGGGGACGGGACCCACAAGGCTGAGGGGGGACGGGGACCCACAAGGCTGAGGGGGGACGGGGACCCACAAGGCTGAGGGGGACGGGGTCCCACAAGGCTGAGGGGGACGGGGTCCCACAAGGCTGAGGGGGGACGGGGACCCACAAGGCTGAGGGGGGAGAGGGACGGGGATCCAAAAGGCTGAGGGGGGACGGGGACGGGGATCCAGAGGGCTGAGGGGGGACGGGGACCCAGAAGGCTGAGGGGGGATGGGGACCCAGAAGGCTGAGACCCAAAAGGCTGAGGGGAGACGGGGACGGGGATCCAGAGGGCTGAGGGGGGACGGGGACCCAGAAGGCTGTGGGGGGACAGGGACCCAGACGGCTGAGTGGGGACGGGGACCCAGAAGGCTGAGGGGGACGGCGACCCAGAAGGCTGAGAGGGGACGGGCACCCAGAAGGCTGTGTGGGGACGGGGACCCAGAAGGCTGAGGGGGGACCGGGACCCAGAAGGCTGTGGGGGGACGGGGACCCAGAAGGCTGAGGGGGGAAGGGGACCCAGAAGGCTGAGGGGGGACGGGGACGGGAACCCAGAAGGCTGAGGGGTGACGGGGACGGGGACCCAGAAGGCTGAGGGGTGACGGGGACGGGGACCCAGAAGGCTGAGGGGGAACTGGGACCCAGAAGGCTGAGGGGGGACGGAGACCCAGAAGGCTGAGCGAGGGCGTGGACCAAGAAGGCTGAGGGGGGACGGGGACCCAGAAGGCTGAGGGGGAACTGGGACCCAGAAGGCTGAGGGGGTCGGGGATGGGGACCCAGAAGGCTGAGGGGTGACGGGGACGGGGACCCAGAAGGCTGAGGGGTGACGGGGACGGGGACCCAGAAGGCTGAGGGGGAACTGGGACCCAGAAGGCTGAGGGGGGACGGAGACCCAGAAGGCTGAGCGCGGGCGTGGACCAAGAAGGCTGAGGGGGGACGGGGACCCAGAAGGCTGAGGGGGAACTGGGACCCAGAAGGCTGAGGGGGTCGGGGATGGGGACCCAGAAGGCTGAGGGGTGACGGGGACGGGGACCCAGAAGGCTGAGGGGGGACGGGGACCCAGAAGGCTGAGGGGGGACGGGGACCCAAAAGGCTGAGGGGGGACGGGTCTGGGACCCAGAAGGCTAAGGGGGGACAGGGACGGGGACCCAGAATGCTGAGGGGCGACGGGGACCCAGAAGGCTGAGTGGGGACAGGGACCCACAATGCTGCGGATGCCTGGAGCGCATGGCCGGGCAGGATAGTGGAGTCTGGAATAATAGGGTCCTTTAACATTTAGACAGGCACATTGATGCGAGAAAAATAGTGGTTTACGGGTGTGAGGGGGGAAAGGTTCAGTTTGTAGAAGGTTTGAGCTATTGTCTTGTGACACCAATACCCCTGAGCAAAAAGCTCTGCAAAAGTATGGACACCGCCCTGGACATCTCAGGTAAAAACCCTCCACCATTGAGAACATTTGCAGGGAACGCTGCTGTCAGAGAGCAGCAGAAATCAAGGATCCACATCACCCGCTCTGTTCTCACTGCTCCCATCAGGAAAGAGGTATAGCCAGGTTCAGGAACAGCTGCTACCCCTTCACCACGAGACTCAACACACATTCAGGGACTCACTTAAAGACTCTCCCTTTTGCACTTTGAATTTTTTCTATCTCTTTTGCAGTTTGTTTTCATTTCCACATTTTCAGAGATTTCAAGTAGATGAGTCCAGTTGGGGAAACTTGGTTTTGGTCTATATAATGGTTACTTTTAACTCCTTTTATTGTTCATTTATATTAGTGTCTGGGCCCCTATGTGGTCCAGGTACAGCTGACAGACCTTTACCAAAGGGTCACGTTTATGTGATTTTTTTTTCCGTAGGTAACTGCAGTTCATTTCCACAGCCCAGCGTGCTATCGGACATCCAGTTGATCGTGATACATCTCTTTGCGAAGGCCAGTGCTATTTTTATAAATGAGATTAGATATTTGGTCAAGTTGTCGCTTGTTTCAGTGAAGAGATTGCTCCAGGTCTCACGTGGAGGTCACTGCTGTGATCGTGGTTAATTTTTCTGCGCTTTCTTGCCAAAATGGCCTCACTTTCACGCAAGACAATGTAGAAAAGTTTAATGAAGCTCATCATCCCATTGGCCTTCATAACTATCCTATCAACCTGAGCGGCAACCTTGAGGGATGTTTGGATTTGAACCCCAAAGTCCCTCTGTTTATCCTCACTCATGTAACCGACTGGTAACCTTGTACCCAGCCTTCTGGTTTGTCCTTCCAAAATGCATCACCTCACACTTACCTGGATTGAAATCCTTATCCTTCGACAACCTTCAGCTTCATCCACAACTCCTCCAACCTTCACATCATCTGCAGACATACTGACCCATCTTCTGCCTCTTCATCCAGGTCATTTATAAAAATCATCAAGAGCAGGGGTCCCAGAACAGATCCTTGTGGCACTCCACTCCTCTCTGCTCTCTTCCAACAAGACAATTTTTTATCCACAGCCAAAGTTACCCTGATCCTTTGCCAAATTGCTTTCTGATGAGTCTCGTCAAATTCTTGCTAAAATCCATGTAGACCACATCTACCACACGACCCTCATTCATTTCCTTTCTTACCCCACTCAAATAAAACTCATTTAGACTCATGAGGCATGACCTTCCCATCACAAAGCCATGCTGACTGACCTTGAGAATCTGTACTTCTGCAAATGCTCATAGATCCTATACTGGTCTATAATTCCCAAGATTCTCCCCATTACCTTTTCTAAACAAGGCGACTGCATTTGATGGTTTGCGCTGGATTTTGGGGGCAGGGGGCTGGGTGTTTGTGAGCAAGGGCTGGGTTTGGGAGCTGTAGGGGACTCAGGGAATTCTCTTTTCCTCTTAACTGCAAGGAACACTATGTCTAACTTCCTGCTGATGTGACTCTGTCTGCTTTCTGACTGAATGAAGTGAATTTTGTGTAATATTGCACTTTATACCATGACAATCAATTGAATTTTGATCTTGGCATGTTTGGAAGAATGTTCTTCGTGACAGTGACCCAGGTTCAAATCTGTCACCATGTAAGGGGTTTGAGTGTTTTTTTTTCTCACCCTTGTTGAAGTCGATTTCCTGTCAAGGTACAAAAAGGTACAGTAACAAAGCACAAACTCTAAAACACAGTCTTTATTGGGTCATGGCAGCAGGAATGAGGGGTACCAGTGGTGGGTGAACAGACTCACCACACTATCAATGTTTGAACGGGAGTTAAAGAACACAGTCACATGGTAGAGCTTTTAAGACATTTTCCTGCCAACAAATTGGATAACATTTCTTGGAAAGTATTAGTACAGCTTCTGCTTTACATTTTGCACATCCTCTTCCTCAAGACATAGAAAGGATTTGTTGTTGGCAATTTAATCTCATGTGCCCATTATAATTAAGAACATCCTTCTGGTCTACAAAATTTCAACAGAAATCTGGAAGGGTTGCTCACAGTACACATTGGTAATCATTCTCTGCCTGTCTGATTTCTGGTTTCCAATTTACACATGTAAATGTCTAATTTCATAGGAATTTTTAATTCTTGAAGTTGACAATGGTGGCTAACAGTTCAAAGCAGAAACTGCCATTCTGGGACTGAGTGGTGCTGAAGGCTTATTGCAGCCTTTGGATCAGGCCTGATGAGCCTCCTTCAGGTGGCCAGAATACCCCCGATGTAAAGTCACATATTCTACCCGAATGCGGCTGTAAGGAGGCCATGTGAAAGAGCCTGATGCGGCTCGGAGGAGTACTTACCAATCTTCCTTCGGGAGGTATGATCTCCGTGTCTGAGCAATTCCCCCGAGGAACCTGAATGCAGCCGCCTGATGATAATCAGCCAGGGACCCAAATCCCCGCGCCTGACAGCCCCCCTCCTCATGCCCGACAACCCACCCTTCCCACGTCCGACAGCCCCATTCACCTCACCCGAGAGCCCCCATCACCGCGCCCGACACCACCCATCACTGCTGCCTGACAGCCTCCCCTGCCCTAACATCCTGTGCCAGCCGCACCTGCCCTGATGTCCTGCGCTGACAGGAACTGGAGTGCGCTCTGAAGCGCCTCTCCTGCAGCTGTCCCTTTCAGGCTGCCATCTGAAAGAACATTCCATAGGGCTGTTTCTGCTTCTGCAGACTGATTCTTGACGTAGAATGCAGCTGAAAGTGGCTCCAGCTGTAGTCAATTCGCACTATTGTTTTAGAGATGAGGCAGGCATTAGGATATGAGACTCAGTCGAGGAGTTGAGAATTGATTCCTGTCTGAAATGTCCTTGGTCACTCTCTCTCCTAGCTTCCTGGCAAAATCTGTGTGATGATGTCTTCATCAGAATTATCAGAACAAGATCCAGCTAATATTCTGCAACCTTCATCAAATTGGAAAGTGAATGGGGGGATTTGTGTGGTCAGGGCTTAATATGACACAGAATGATTCCGGGATGTGTGGATTCAGTTGAAATGAGAGGGCAGATAACCTTTAACTTATCCCTGATCCCCCAACAAACCCACGTCTTACCCCCAACCTTCAATACCTGACACTCCCCCAATGCTAATCCCCCAAATGGCACAAGGTTGAACTGAGTCCTTTCAGGGTGAGAGGCAGAAGAGTGGCCTTTGTTCTGTACAAGGGCCAACAGATGCCAAGGACCGATCACCTCAAGGAGTGAACGAGGATTTAGAATAGGTTTTCCCCAACACAGAACAAAGTAGGAGCAGGAGGCTGTTTCTCCCCGTGAGCCTATTCTGCCTTTAGGTGAAGGACAACCAGAATGAGGAATAAAGAATGAAGCTGGAGGAACTCAGCAAGTTAGGCAGTGTCCATGGAGAGAGATGATTCAGGTCCGTACACAGACTGAAGTGAAAAGGGGAGCTGGCACAAAATTGGGAGGGCCCAGTGCCTCGGAAACCACAGAGGATCACAAGACCACCCGACAGGCTGAACTTGTGATGGACACTATGAACTATGTATGTCATAAAGTACAGTATGTGCTCTGTGTCGCCACATCACCTCATTGGGTTTTATCTCAAAGAAGTGGTGAAAGGCTTTGATATAAATGTATGGACTGGCCAGTCCATATCTACCTGACCTTCTCCAACCTCTCCCTTAGCTCCACCCTGGATTTCCCGGACTTTCCCCCTCTTGCTTCTGTTCATGGAACCTGGCCCAGTCGTGTATCAGTAATGCTCACGTTTTTGGTCATTGAAGGTGTTTAATCACTCCATCCTATTTGACGTGATTATTGTGTGCACCACAATGCTGATCCCAAAGGCTTTGGGCAATGTGTACACCTGGTGTAACTGTGCCCAAAATGTCTGAGCTGCACACGTAGATGAGGAATCGAACTCCCACTTTGAGTTGACTCAGAGAATTAATGAAGGACACAGAGTTTCACCAAACCACACTCCAACTCTCTTTCGTTCTTATATGCAAGATTCTTTGCACAAAACAGAGAGAGAGTTATTGATCGTATTTACACCAGCTTGACTTCAAGTCACAAGATAGTCTCGCGAGCCATTTACTTGAATGATGGCTCGCGTGGCAGCACCCACTTCTGGCGACTGTGGGTCACTCTGATTAGGGCGTCCGAGCAATACCAGCATAAATGTTGCCAATATTTAGGAGAAGTGTTGCCCAATTAAGGAATGGTTGTGGTGTTTTGGAGAATTTGTGTACAATGGTTGTTTTGGGAGAAGTGGAGGTTCTAATAAACAAAAACTGAAGGTTGTGTTTTGAAGGAAAGTATGGAGTGTTTTGCTAAAAAGGGACAAAAGTTGTATTTTTCAAACTATGTCCTGTTTTTGGGTCAAAACCGACATCTTTGCTGTGCAAAAATGTGTGCAATTTTCATTTCAAAAGCCAAAACTGTGATTTACAAATTGGGGTTGAAAAAAACATCTGTGCTTTGTAAAATATGAGACAATAAGATACAGGAGCAGAAGTAGGCCATTTGGCCTATTGTGTCCATTCCATCATGAACTGATCCATTCTCCCACTCACCTTTAATACTTTGACTATTCAGATATGTCACGGAGTTGTGTTAACCTTTAATATTAATTTAATATTTCTCGTATATAAAAATGTCTTAGTAAATTAAATTACTGAGGTAAAATATTGTACCTGTATTCTTGATGAGTTAGCTTGGATGTTTCCAGGTGTACAGAAGCCATTAAAGCAAAAACTGTGTCTGGGGCTCGAGAAAAATTTTTTCAATTGGTTTGTTTTGCCTCAAGAAATGAAATCAGATCAGGGAAAGAATTTTATGTCAGATGTATTTCAACCGTTAGTTTATAAACAAGGAGCTCAACAAATTGCATTGTCAGGATTTAAATATGGCGGTTCGGAAATTATGTAAAGATAAAATGCCCAGGGTTTCTTTGGAAAAATTGACTTGGAAATATGAGTTGGTGGTGGGGGGGGGGTGTGGTTTGTGTCTTCCTCATTTTAGGAATTTTGAAAAGCAGCTCAATTAAGATTTATAAATATATTGTATAATTTAGATGATATTCCAGCTTGGGTTTCTGTTGAATTTAATGCAATAGAGAATACGGATCCCCAAGATTTTATTTACAAATGGAATCCTAAGCTTTATTTGGAAGTGGGGAATCATCTATTTTGAAACATTTGATTGAGTTGATAATGAAATTGGCATGAAAGGTTTAATATTGAAATAGGCATTTTCCTTCTTCAATAGACAACCAATCCTGGAAGATTTGGAGATGGAAGGGTATTAAGAAAATTAGTTTTGAGGATGTGTGATTGAAATCTTTGAAAGAATTATCTTGTTATTACCAAGTTAAAGCTTTTTTATCTGTAAAAATAGGTCTTACTTTGATGTTACCTAATCAAAGTGAATTAGAATTACTGATTTGTTATCCTACTGGAAATAAATTTATTTCTGTAATGTATAACTTGCTTCAATCTAAGGCCCCCAAAACTGGAGTGAATAAATCTAGATGAAGATGGGAAATAGATTTAAATTCTCAAATAAGCGAAAAGGATCGGATGGATTTGTGTAAATAATATGACTAAGATATAGGTTGGTTCAATATAATTTTTTACATCAGTTCTATTTGACTCCACAAAAATCAAATAGATTAAATGCTGCCGTATCGGATTAATGTTTTCGATGTGGACCTGAGATTGGAACATTTTTGCATTCAACTTGGCAATGTGCTAAAGTTAGACAATTTTGGATTGGGGTACGTAATTTTCACAGGCCTTCATGTTATTTTTACCGAGTAATATTAAGCTCACACCAAGACACAAGAGCAACTTGTCCGTGAACTACTCTTTGCAGACGATGCCGCTTTAGTTGCCCATTCAGAGCCAGCTCTTCAGCGCTTGACGTCCTGTTTTGCGGAAACTGCCAAAATGTTTGGCCTGGAAGTCAGCCTGAAGAAAACTGAGGTCCTCCATCAGCCAGCTCCCCACCATGACTACCAGCCCCCCCACATCTCCATCGGGCACACAAAACTCAAAATGGTCAACCAGTTTACCTATCTCGGCTGCACCATTTCATCGGATGCAAGAATCAACAACGAGATAGACAACAGACTCGCCAAGGCAAATAGCGCCTTTGGAAGACTACACAAAAGAGTTTGGAAAATCAACGAACTGAAAAACCTCACAAAGATTAGCGTATACAGAGCCGTTGTCATACCCACACTCCTGTTTGGCTCCGAATCATGGGTCCTCTACCGGCATCATGCTTCCACCAGCGTTGTCTCTGCTCCATCCTCAACATTCATTGGAGCGACTTCATCTCCAACATCGAAGTACTCGAGATGGCAGAGGCCGACGCTGCTGAAGATCCAACTGTGCTGGGTAGGTCACGTCTCCAGAATGGAGGACCATCGCCTTCCCAAGATGGTGTTATATGGCGAGCTCTCCACTGGCCACCGAGACAGAGGTGCACCAAAGAAGAGGTACAAGGACTGCCTAAAGAAATCTCTTGGTGCCTTCCACATTGACCACCGCCAGTGGGCCGATATCGCCTCAAACCGTGCATCTTGGCGCCTCTCAGTTTGGCCGGCAGCAACCTCCTTTGAAGAAGACCGCAGAGCCCACCTCACTGACAAAAGACAAAGGAGGAAAAACCCAACCCCAACCCACCAATTTTCCCTTGCGACCGCTACAACCGTGTCTGCCTGTCCTGCATCGGACTTGTCAGCCACAAACGAGCCTGCAGCTGACGTGAACATTACCCCTCCATAAATCTTCGTCCGCGAAGCCAAGCCAAAGAAAGATTAAGGTTATGAGGCCAAAATTAAATTGAAATATTTATCACATTGAATTTGTGTTAATTGCTTCAGCAGTTGCTCGGAAATGTATAGCTGTAGCGGCACACATCGAGACGCAGTCGAATCGGCTCTGCACTGTTACGGCCGCAGCAGCAGTGTAGCCGTGACAAGATGGTACTGCTGGGCGCATCTTCTCCCCAGCTCAAACGGGCCATGCAGATGCACTTGGCTGCGTCGTCCCTCGTTACATCACCGCCCCTGTGTGGGCGGCATTTACGGGCCACCTGATAAGGTGCAGCATGGGAATTTTCCAATATAAACTGTTGGAAGTGCAAGCGACTAACAGAGTCATCTCCTTATTTCATTTCTTCTTGTAGCTACCGCTACAATTGGTGACCCCGACAAGTCCAGACGATTCTGGACTCCACACCATGGATGCTGCAGCAGTCAACGCAGTGGCTATGAGATTGCCAACCTCTGGACGCTTCGCCCACGCACTTGGTTCAGGCAAGCGGAAGCACGATTTCACCTCCGGCAGATCACGTCTGACTCGACAACGTTCTACCATGTCGTCAGTTCCCTGGATCAAGTGACCGCGTCCAGGGTGGACGACCTGATACACGATACCCGGAGGAAGGAAATACCCAGCCCTCAACAAACTCCTCTTGAGGGCTTTCGGCCTGTTCAGACGACAGTGCGCTGCCAGGCTGATGCACCTGCACAGCAAAGGAGACAGAACACCATGTGCCCTGATGGATGAGATGGTCGCACGAGCAGAGGGCCACAAGTCATGCCTCATGTCTGAGTAGGCTTTCTTGGAACAGATGCCAGATGACATACAACTGCCGTTGACGGACGAAGATTTCTC
Organism: Narcine bancroftii; assembly: GCF_036971445.1. Lineage (NCBI taxonomy): Eukaryota > Metazoa > Chordata > Chondrichthyes > Torpediniformes > Narcinidae > Narcine > Narcine bancroftii. Next base: position 386,940 of record NW_027211864.1, on the reverse strand, counting down.
AGACCCACGTAAGGTCACGGCCAGAGCTGATGCGCTGTGGCACATGAAACAGGAAAATGAGTCCGCCATGAACCGATTGACTCATCCTCATGTGGGGCAGCAGAACTGATCCCACCCGAACCGAGCACAACCGCCCCCCACCAAATTAGCAGAGCAACTGAACGTTAGCTGGTGTCTTTATCAACAACACCGATGGGCTCGAGCGTGAAGATGCAGCCAGCCCTGCTCATTTTCAGAAAATGCCCAGGCCAGCCGCCGCTCATGGACAAGGTGGCTGACCTCACCAATAGCCTCTTGAACATTACTGACAAGGCTAGTGGCCGGCACGGGTGCTGAACTCAGTGTCATCCCACCAATCGCCCTGAAGAGACGAACATACCCACAAGGTCCTACCCTCTGGGCGACAAAAAAGACTGCCATCAAGACCTTTGTCACGCACAATGTCCAAAAACAACTCGGCAGAGAAAATTTCTAGTGGAATTTCATTCGAGCCACTGTGGACACATCACTTCCCGGCGCAGACTTTCTACGAGCACACAGCCTGCCTTTGGACGTGAAGGCCAAACGCTTGGTCCATTCCCAGACATCCCAATAGATATTTCTCCAGGAATGCTTTATGATCTTGGCATTCTCCAGTTTATTTCTTTTCTTAAGGAGTGGGGGGGATGTTGGGAGGGTGGGTTGAGGTGGATGGGAGTATAATACCACATGTTTAATTTTTAAAAATAATTTACAGTTGAATGTAATACAATTATTATTTTGGTGAAAAATTGTGAAATAAAGTATTAAAAAAACCAAATTGCATTGTCTGCAAATCATCCAGAATGTGTGATGTGTGGCGGCTCACCACCAGGCAGGCGAACCAGCCCCGCTTGTAAGCCACGCGGTGGGACAGCCGGCCAAAATGGCGCCATTGGGTGTGTTCCCTTCCTCCCAGCACGGGGCTCAGAAGCCCCGAGCTGGGGGACCACGTGATGCCCAGGTGACGTCAGCGCCCTCCAGCATGGTTTTCAGCCAGGTCCAGGATGGGAGTATAAGTACAGCTTAGCAGCCTGCAATAAACTAGTCTGCTCACTGAGCTCAAACTGTCTGGTTGTGTGTGTTCTTTCAGGAGCACTATAGCTGATGCAACAATTGGTGACCCTGATTGGATCAAACGTCTTTGAACCCATCATGAGTGAGCCTGGGGTGATCAGCGCCTTAGCCGCGAAACTCCATGAATTCTGGGTTCAGGAGCTGGAGACCTGCGTCAGCCACGCGGAGGCTCAGTTTCACCTCTGCCAGACCTCGTCCGACACAACCAAATTCTATCATGTGGTCGCTGCCCTGGACCTGGCCATCGGCAGACACGTGCTGCACCTTGATCAGCACCCACCCGCCGAAGACAAATACGAGACCGTCAAGCAAGTGCTTACTGGATCCCACGGACTATCTAGACACCAGCATGCCGCTCAGATGCTACACCTCGGCGCCCTGAGGGACAGGTCCCCAATGGAGCTGATGGACGAGATGCTCACGCTCATGGGTGAGCACACCAACTCCCCACTCTTCGAGTGCATTTTCCTCGACCATATGCCCGGGGACGTCCAGCTGCTGCTGGTCCAGGAGAGCTTCACTGACCTGAGGAAGGTCCCCAAGAGGGCCCAGGAGCTATGGCACGCACTATTCCCAGAGGGCTCAGTGGTCCAGTAGGTCTCGAGGCACAGACATGACCACGCCAAGCCTGCCCCGAGCGCTGCAGTAGAGCATTTGGCTCCTGCAGGGGTGCCCAAGAGCATAACCAAGGCCACAGCATCCGCTCCGTGCCTCTGCTTCTACCACCAGTGCTGGGGAGCCAAGGCTCGGAAGTGTCATCAGTCTGGCTCATTCCAGGGAAATGACCAGTTCGGCCAGGGTTAATGGCTGCGGGGGCTGGCCAAGAACACAGCCTCCTCTATCTGCGGGACTCAGTCAGCAGCTGGCAGTTCCTCGTTGATCTGGAGCCCAGATCAATGTCATCCTGGCCACGGCCGTCGAGTCCAGGAACTGACCTTGTGGTCCTCCCCTCCGTGCAGCCAGATGTATGGAGACAAGACAGTCCACTTCCAGATCAGCCAATTAAATTTCACATGGAGGTTCACCGTCTTGTCCTTTCCAACTGCCATCCTGGGTGCAGACTTCCTCCTCGCACATGGGCTTCTGGTAGACATTCGAGGTAGGTGCCTGGTGGATGCCGTACCTTCCAGGCTGTTCGCCTCGACGCCTCCCGCTCGGAGCAACCACAGATGGCCACGATCAGCACACCCAGAGACTTGTTCCAGTGAATGCCGGAAGAGTTCACGACACTCATCAAGCCATAGTTCTCCGCTGCCTCACCGCACCACGGGCTGTTCCACCACATCCCCACTCAGGGCCCACTGGTTCACGCCAAGGCTCGCCGGCTCCTGCCTGACAAGCTCAAGGAGCCGAAGGAGAAGTTTTGGCACCTGTTGGAACTCGGGATCATTCGGCGGTCTGAAAACCCATGGGCCTCGCCGCTCCACCTGGTCCTGAAAGCCTCCGGTGGCTGGCGTCCCTGCGGAGACTATCGACGACTCAATGAGGTAACAGTTCCTGACCGTTATCCCATCCCTCACATCCAAGACTTTGCGGCCAACCTGCATGGTGCGAGTGTTTTCTCCATGGTTGACCTGGTGCGTGGATATCACCAGATCCCGGTGCACCCTGAGGACATACCAAAGACAGCAATCATCTCCCCCTTTGGCTTGTTCGAATTCCTGTGCATGCCATTCGGGCTCAAGAATCCCGCTCAGACCTTCAAGCGCCTCATGGACTCTGTGGGCAGGGACTTGGATTTTGGCTTTATTTATTAGGACGACATTCTCGTCGCCAGCAAGGACCAGGCGCAACACAAGGCCCACCTTTGTGCCCTTTTCTTCCGGCTGGCCGATTTCAGCCTTGCCATCAACCTGGCCAAGTGCTAGTTTGGGAAAGAGTCCATGCAGTTCCTGGGCCATACCATCACGGCCGAAGGAGCCACGCCCACCGCTGCAAAGGTCTCCGCTCTCAGGGAGTTACCATGTCCGGACAGCCTCAAGGAGCTGCAGGAGTTTGCGGGTATGGACTACTTTTACAACCGCTTCATCCCGGGATTTGATGGATGCAGCCGGTGCTGTATTAAAAATAAATATGTCTGATGATGTTAAAAATCCACTGGCTTATGTATCTCAGACATTGAATAAACACTCAAAAGAATTATTCTGCTGCTGGAAAATAATTTTTGTCCCTTGTATTAGCTCTGCAACATGTAGAAGAATGTGTTTGTGCTGCTATGGGATGAAGTATTGATCATAATTTTTGAGTAAGATTAAAAATAAGAATAGATGATGATTCAACTGGAGTTTAATTTTGCAAGAATAGGACTGAAGTATAAGACACTATAATGATATTAAGGGCCAGTGTCATTGAGGATTGCTTATTTAGATGTTGGATTTAGAGGTTTCTGCTATATTTGTTTTTATTCTATTGATTATGGCTGTGAAATCTATTAAGAACAAATCAGAGTTTGCAGTTTAAAATTTTGACCTTTCAGAAGTCTAAAAATTTCTCCATGGGAAGGAGGTGTAATGGAATTGTGTTAACCTTTCAAATAAATCCTCAAAGGCTTAACTTTATCACACCACCAGACAGACAAAAAAAAGTATTAATTTGAATCCCACAATGAAAACATAAATCTGAATGACTAAATCCTTATCTTTTTTTCCTGGACTTAAATACAACTGATGTCAAAAAATTATAATTCACCCAATTATATCGCACATTCATCAATTTAATCCACCATCTTCACACATAGTAAGTAGTCCGTTCTTCTTGGGTTAATTCTAAAGAAGAATCTCCCATTTAATCTAAAATTGGTTTAGCCATTTTCTGTTGTCACAAACATTTCTGAAATAGATCCCTTTTTTTGCCCCATTTACAATTTTCAATTTTAGTTAACTTGGGTATCTTCAATTCCCGCCCAAATCCACCTGTGACAGCACTTGCATGGAATGACACCCGTTTACCATGTCGCTGTGTTCAACCTCACTCCTCAGTGCCCGACCGTTCACCGTGTCTATCTTTTCTTGGTTTGCCCTTCAAAATGTGACACCTCACACTTGTCTGCATTAAATTCCATCTGCCCTTTCTCCAGCTGGTCCAGATCCTTCTGCAAGCTTTCCTGGCTGTCCACAACTCCACCGTTCTTGGTGTCACCTGCAAACTTGCTAATCCAATTTACCACATTATTGTTCCAGCACCTATCCCTGAGGCACAGCTCTCGTCACAGGCCTCCACAGAGGACATATGGATGGATGTTAAAATTCTCTGCTTTAAATAGGTATCTTCTAATTCTAAGACTGTCTTTTTATCCAAGGGAAACATTATTCACATCTACTGTCCAATCCTTTCAGCATTGGAAAGGTTTCTGAGATCTCCTCTCCTTCTTCTATACTCCAATGAAGAGTGGAGGTATATCATCCTGTTAAATCTCTGCTCTCTCTCCAACATCAGCACATCCTTTTTCAGATAAATTCGCAGTTCTCCAAATGAGGTCTCTCCCATGCCCCATCAACATCTCCTTACCCTTGAAACAAAGGCCAACAAAGAATTTGCTTTCATTTCCTGCCGATCCAACCTGGTGGTTACCCACTCACTATGTTTTCCTGAACGAGAACCCCCCCAAGTCCCTTGACACTTGAAATAATTACATGTAATTTATGTAACAAATTTGAAATTTTTGGAAAGATTTGGGAATCCTATTTATAAACTGTAGGAATTAAGTTGTAATCGCCCAACCTGAACCTTCTGACTCCTAAAATCAAGAAAATTTGTTAGATTTTATTTTATAGCTTTTTAGTAATGTTTTTATAAATACTTTCCAGATGTTATCTTTCTTTTCTATTGGATTGTTGGGCAGGGGGAATTTAAAAAAAATACTATGTATTAATTTTTCATTCTCTTTGAATGAGAAATTTATGTACGCATTTAATGCATGTGAAATTAAAATTTTCAAAGAGAAGCTTAACATAACGTAATACATTTTCCTTATTTTCAAGAGTTGTGGAGAGTGAGGAAGGTTTTCATGGACTACAAAAGGATTTGGACTGTTTGGAAAGATGGCAGATGGAGTTTAATGTAGGTAAGTGTGAGGTGCTTTATTTTGGGAAGAATAACCAAGACGTATGCAGTGAAGGGGATGGCATTGAGGAACAGAGGGACCTTGGAGGAATGGTTCAATAGACAATAGGAGCAGGAGTAGGCCCTTCGGCCTGTCGAGCCTTCAGTGACCGCCATTTTACAGATCATGGCTGATCACTACTATCAGTACCCCATTCCAGCCTTATCCCCATAACCCTTTACTCCTTTGCCCACTAGAGTCTTATCTAACGCTCTTTTGAACATAATCAGCGAATCTGCCTCTTCCACCCTCTGTGGCAGAGCATTCCACAGATTCACACTTCTCTGGGTAAAAAAATGTTTTCTCATCTCCGTCCTAAAGGGCCTACCCTGTATTCTTAAACTATGCCCTCTAGTCCTCGTCTCCCCCATCACTGGGAACAAGTAATCCGACTTCACCCTGTTCATCCCCCTGATAATTTTGTATACCTCAATCATGTCCCCCCTCATCCTTCTAAACTCCATCGGATATAAGTTCAGTTTTTCTAGCCTTTCAGCATATGTCAACCCCGCCATCGCTGGAACTAACCTTGTAAATCTGCGCTGCACACCCACTATAGCTAGTATGTCCTTCCTCAAATTTGGAGACCAGTACTGGACGCAATACTCCAGGTGGGGTCTCACCAGGGCCCTGCACAACTGCAGAAGGGCGTCTCTGTTCCTATGCTCCAATCCCCTCTTTATGAAAGCCAACATGCTATTTGCCTTCTTCACAGCTTTCTGAACCTGCATGTTAGCCTTCAGTGACCGGTGAACAAGTACACCCAGATCCATTTGCTCCTCCCCACTCCCTAGCTTGTCTCCATTTAGAGAATACTCAGCTTTCCTATTATTGCCCCCAAAATGGATAACCTCTCATTTGCTCACATTGAACGTCATCTTCCATTCAGCAGCCCACACCCCCAACCTGTCCAAGTCCCTCTGCATTTTCCTGATATCACCCTCACACCCCACACCGCCACGCAGTTTAGTGTCATCTGCAAATTTGCTCATGTTATTAATCCCCTCATCCAAATCATTTACAGAAATTACAAACAACTGAGGACCCAATACCGATCCCTGCGGCACTCTACTCGTCACATCCTGCCATCCTGAAAAGGACCGGCTTACTCCAACCCTTTGTTTCCTATTTCTTAACCAATTTCCTATCCATGTCAGCACCTTACCTCCAATTCCATGCTCCCTGATCTTGCCCACTAGTCTTCCACTTCTCTATCTTATACTTACTCCCTTTGGATTTGATATTGCACTTGATTTCATTCGTTAGCCACGACTGCCATTTGCATCTCCTAGAGCCTTTCCGCCACTTTGGAATAAATTTGTCCTGAATCCTGTGGAAAATGTCCAAAAGCACCTGCCATTTTTCCCGAGTTGTCCTCCCAGCTAGTGTATCTTTCCATTTTATTTTGGCTAGCTCCTCCATCATAGCTGCATAATCCCCTTTATTTAACTGCAGTACAGATGCTTCCGACTTCCTTTCTTTTTCCCTTTCTTATTGCAGCTCAAAAATAACCATACCATGGTCACTATTCCCTAATGGCTCCCCTACATCGAGGTCACTTATTAACTCTGCGTCGCTGCACAGCACCAAGTCCAGAATTGACTTCCCCCTGGTAGGTTCCTCCACTAGCTGCTCCAAGAAAGTATCTCGTATTGGGTAGGACACGTAACAGCAGCATCGTATAATTCAAAAGCAAGAGGAGTAGCTATATTAATTAGTAAAAATGTGCCATTTAAAATAGAAGAGGAAATAATAGATCCAGCAGGGAGATATGTAATGATAAAATGTCAGATATATTCGGAGTTTTGGAATCTACTCAATGTATATTCACCTAACGAAGAAGATCAAAAGTTTATGCAAGATATCTTTTTGAAGGTAGCAGATACGCAAGGGAACATATTAATAGGAGGGGATTTCAACCTGAATTTGGATTCAAATATGGATAAAACTGGGGAAAAAAATTAACATAAAGAACAAAGTAACCAAATTTATAATTAAATCAATGGATGAAAGTATCTCGTAGACATTCAATAAACTCACTCTCTTGTGTTCCTGCCCCCGTCTGATTATCCCAGTCCACTTTCATGTTGAAGTCCCCCATAACTACCGTATTGCTACCACTTTGACATGCCACTCTTAATTCCTGATTTATACTTTAATATCTGAGCTACTTTTCGGAGGCCTGTAAATGACCCCCATTATGGTCCTCATGCCTTTACAATTTCTTAATTCTATCAAAACAGACTCTACCCACCTGTTTCAATGTCTTTCCTTTCAAATGCCTGAATTTCATTTCTTACCAACAGAGCTACCCCACCCCCTCTTCCCAACTTTCTGTCTTTTCTATAGGACGTGTACCCGGGAACATTGATTTCCCAATCCTGCCCTTCCCGCAGCCATGTCTCTGTAACTCCGACATCTCCTGTCCAAGATGCAGATTGCAAGAGCTGTAAAGTGCTGCCACTGCCTGTTCACACCGAGTACTGCATGCATGAAGCGAGTGGGAGAGAGAGAGAGAGAGATCTAGGTATAATACCACCACCTGGTGCCCAGACTCGCGAACTACAGGATACATGATTTTTATTTTTCATGGGAGTGTTGGAGAATGAGAGGAGACTTGATTAAGGTTAACAAAATTGAGCAAGATGGATAATATGGAGCTCCAATGAACAGGGAGGTCTCACCTGTGAAGGAGCAAGTGTGAGATCTCCCAGTTCATTCTTGCTCGGGCAGTGGTGGCCAATTGCAAGACAGCTCCAATTAGGGGAAGAGAATATGCTGTTTCAGGTCATGGATTTGAAACGGTTTCCCCAGTTGTGCCATTCAGACTCAAGAGAGCAGATGCTTGCAGACAGGAAGGAAACCTAGTTTTATTGTGGAGAATTGCTTGTTTTTCGGGGTGAAGGTTGTTTGTGGTCTGAGATTCCTAAATACTTCACAATGGAAGCAGCAATTTTCCTTGTGCCCGATTGCTACATAGCGGGTAAAATGTCTCAAATCTATCGCTCAGCCAGGACTTTGGGTCATTGATTTGGAGAGAGAGTGATGGCTTGGCAATATTTATAGCATGGTGAGTCCAAAGCTCTCAAAGTGACAGTGTGGAAGGAGTTTGTCTGTTCTTTGTGTTTTCTGCCACCCTTGAGAACTTAAAAAGTGTCCGTGAATTGTGGTATTGGTGAGACACAAGCTTGTTTTGCCCTCTTTTTGTTCTGTATGTCTATAAAGTTTCAGTTTAGGGATAAAATGTCCAGACACTGTTCTGTTCAAAAGTCTAGTAACTAAATCAGATTCTCCCGAGTTCTTGTCATGGATATGTATCATGAAGCCTGTTTAGCAGCAGTCGTGTTGCATTAGAGGTGCACATACAATTTTCAAAAATAATGAGTTTGAAACCAGAAAAAGATCAGGTCGTGCCCAAAGGTTCATCCGTGCAGTTGAATTGAATTGATGCCCCCAGGACCAGAATGTGCACTTCCACCCCATGGTCTTGAGCTTCCCAATTCGCCAATGAACTTACGGCCCCCTTGAGCTGTGGAGTGTGGGAGGAAATCCACACAGACACCAAGAGAATGTAGAAACTTCTTGCAGTCAGTGCTGACTTGATCCATGACTCGTGCTGGAGAGGTGGGACTACTGTCCTGCCTTCATCTTGTGTCGGCTAATTTTTGTCTGATGGTGGATGGACGTCTGACATGATATTCCCTTGGCCTTGAGGGAAAGAAGAGTAGAAATTGCCAGGGCTCTGACAGAAATATTTAAAACCTGTTTATCCACGGGTGAGGTGCCAGAGGAATGGATGTAATCTAATGTTCCTTTGTTGAAAAACGGCTTCAAAAGCCAACCAAGTGAGCCTGACAGTGATAGGTTAATTATTGGAGGGTAATCAGAGAGTACCTCGAAAAGAATCTGTTCAAATAGCTGGCGTTGATCAACCATCACATAGAATACAGGAGTCGGGCAGTGAGGTTGAGACTAGACAAGATATTGGTGAGGCTCTTTTGTGAGTACTGTGTGCAGTTCTGGTCACCAAATGAGAGGAAAGCTATCAATAAAGTAGAGAGGGTGCAGAGAAGATTTACGTCAATGTTACCTGGATATCAGCAACTAGATTACAAAGAAAGATTGAGCAAATGACATCTTTATTCTTTGGATTGTAGATGGTTGAGAGGGGATTTGATCGAAGTCTTTAAAATTACTAGGAGGATAGAACGAGTTGATGTGGAGAGACTTTTTTCATTGCGGGGAGCAGGGATTGAAACAGGAGGTAAAAGTTTGGAAGTAACATGAGGGGGAACTTCTTTACTCAGAGTGGTGGCTGAGTGGAGTGAGCTTCCGGGAAAAGTAGTGGCGGCAGGGTCCATTTTGTCATTTCAGGGAAAATTGGAGGGGAGGGTAATGCTGAGAGGTGGTACGAGAGGAGAGTATTTCGTTCAGTGCAGACAAGAAGGGCCAAATGACCTGTTTCTGTGCTGTAATTGTTATAGGGTTAAAATGTGTGGCAGTAACTTGGAAGTCCGATGCGTATTTGGGAATGGGTCGATAGCCACACTGAAATAGGCCGTTGTATCCCACTTGAAATAATTACATTGAATTCACGGAACAAATTTGAATTTCTCTTTTGAAGATTTGGGATGTGTATTTACCAATTGTAGGAATTAAGTTGTAATCACCCAACACGAACTTTCTGACTCCTAAAACCAAGAAAAGCAAGATTTTATTTGAGAGTTTTGCTCAATTTTTATGAATGCTATCTAGATGTTTCCTCTCTTTATTGTTTTCTATTGGGCAGCTGTGAGAGGGGTTACTTTTTAAATCACTATGCATTAATTTTATCTTATTTTCAAATAAGAAATTTAAGTTTTTTAATGCATATGTTAAATTAAATGTAAAAATGTTACAAATAAGATAAATGAAGAATTGTTTCAGGAACTGGCGATTTTCCACGAGTGCCGTGAACCCCAGGCAGCAGGAATGTGTGAACGAAACACAAAACTGGCCAGAAGAACTGAGGAAATACGGCTAAAAGTGCCCAAAAAGGTGCTGATGCCACCTTGATTTTAATGCAGGTGACACCGAGGAATGCGTTGGGGCAGAGATGGTCCATGGACAGCCAATACGGACGCCTTGGGGAACAAAGCCCGCACCACCAGTCGGGATGGATAATGGTGGGTAATGAATAAGCAAATATTAGAGACACTGATAGAGAGCGACACACATACCCAGACAGACAGACACACACACACAGACACACACACACACACACACACAGACACACACAGGAAGAGACAGAGAGAGACTCTGACAGCGAGAGAGAGACAGAGAGACACACACAGACGGAGACACACACAGACAGATAGAGAGACACACACAGATGGAGAGAGAGATACACAGAGACAGAGAGACACACATAGAGACAGAGAGAGACACACACACACACGACACAGAGAGACAACACACACACACGACACAGAGAGACACACACACACACACACAGAGAGAGAGAGACACACACACATACAGACACAGAGAGAGTCACACATTGAGACACAGAGGGAGAGACAGAAAGAGAGACACACACAGACAGTGACACACACAGAGAGAGAAAGACACACAAACAGACAGAGAGAGAGACACAGAGAGAGAGAGAGAGACACACCCACACAGACCCACACAGAGAGAGACACAGACAGAGAGAGAGAGATAGAGAGAGAGACATGGACACAGAGAAACAGACAGAGAGACACAGACAGAGAGACACAGACAGAGAAACACACACACACACAGACACACAGACACAGAGAGAGACACAGACACAGAGAGACACACACACACTGAGACAGACACAGAGACAGATACAGAGACACAGACAGAGAGACACACACACATACCCAGACAGACAGACACACTCACACAGAGACACAGAGAGACAGATATATAGACACAGAGAGACAGATATACAGACACAGACACACAGAGAGACACATACAGACAGAGAGAGAGAGACTGACAGCGAGAGAGAGACACACAGACAGAGAGAGACACACAGACAGAGAGAGACACACAGACAGAGAGAGACACACACACACAGAGACAGACACAGAGACAGACACAGATACAGAGACACAGACAGAGAGAGACACACACACATACCCAGACAGACAGACACACTCACACACAGACACAGAGAGACAGATATATAGACAAAGAGAGACAGATATACAGACACAGACACACAGAGAGACACATACAGACAGAGAAAGAGACACTGACAGCGAGAGAGAGACAGAGAGAGAGACACAGACAGAGAGAGACAGAGAGAGAGTCACAGACATACACACACAGAGACACACACAGACAGACACACACAGACAGAGAGAGACACACAGACACAGAGACACACACAGAGAGACACAGAGTGACACAAAGAGAGACACAGATAGAGAGAGAGACACAGACAGAGAGAGAGACACAGACAGAGAGAGAGACACAGACAGACAGAGACACAGACAGAGAGACACAGAGAGAGAGAGAGAGAGACACAGAGAGATAGAGACACACACAGACTGACAGAGAGAGACCCCTTGGTTGTGCACTTAACTCCCTCATCTCTCCTGGCAGGATCTCATCACCTTTCCTACCCGTGGACCATGACATCTGTCTGCTCATCCTCCTTCCTGAGAATGGTGTGAACTCTACCCAAGAAACCCCACAGCAAAGAAAAGGGACCCTTCGGCCCTTCTCGTCCATGGTGAAATATCATTCTGCCAGTTTCATCGACCTGCACCCAGTCCCTAACCCTCCTGACTTCCCACATCCATGGATCTCTGCAATTGATTCTTAAAACGTAAGAGTTTGAATGTTAAATGGCAGACCATTGAGGAGTGTTGTCAGACAAAGGGATTGAGGAACTGTGGTACAGAACTGCCCAAAAGTGGAGTCCCTTGTAGAGATGGGAGGGTGGGGGGGAGTGAAGAAAGCTTCTGGTATTTTGGCCTTCAGAAGTGAGAGGATTGAGTGCAGGAGGTGGGAGGCCACGAGGAAGTTGGACGAGGCATGGGTGAGGCCAACTTGGGAACATTGTGTGCCGTTTGGGTGGCCGGAGGAGAGGAAGGATAGGAATGAGACAGCGCGTCGAGGAGAGTGACAAGAAGGTGGTCTGGCTTTCGGGGTTTGAGTTCCAGGGGAAGGTTGGACAGGCTGGGACTTTATTCCCTGGAGCGTCGAAGATTGAGGAAGATTTGAAAATTGTGAGGGGGGACGGATCGTGTCCATGGGGACAGGCTGTTTCCAAGGAGAGTGGGAGAGATTCAAAGAGGAGGACATGGATTGAGATTGAAGGGGGATTTTCTTCCCTCAGAGGGGGGTGGGAACGTGGAATGAGCTTTGGGCCAAGGTGGTGGAGGTGGGATGGACTGGAATCTTGGGGGGGAATGTGGGGCAGATCCTGGTGTGGAAATGTGCAGCCTGAAGGGGAGATGGACTGGAGGCCCGAGCCAGCTCTCGGACCCTTCCCCAGTGGGACGAGGTTCTCAGGAGAGAGGGGGCTCCAAAGGGCTGGACCTCGAGCCCTGGGGCTCCATCCAGGGGCTCGGGGTGGTGGAGAGGAGATCCCGAGGAGGGGTGGATCAAGCTCTCGCGAGAGCGACCCCTGGTGGCTGCCATGTTGTTGATCTTTCCCGCCTTTGGAGGAGTTGGTCGCGAGCGGGAGGGGGAGAGAGGTTCGTGTCGGTTCCTCACGGGCGGGAATCGGGGCATTTTGGGAGCGAGACCAGGGAGGACGGAGTTTCCACGGGTCGCCCTTTGGGTCTGGAGCGGCCGGAGCTCGGAGGGGAACGGGCAGGGGGATGGTTGTGAGGTGGGGCCGGGGTACCGTGAGGAAGTTTGGGTCGGGGTGGCGTTAGGGTGTGTGGTAGTCGGGGACCCGCGAGGCTGAAGGGGGGGGGGGGGTCGGGGTCCGTGAGGCTGTAGGGGGGAGGGGGATCCGCGAGGCTGAGGGGGCTCGGGGCCCGCAAGGCAGAGGGGGCTCGGGGCCCGCGAGGCAGAGGGGGGAGAGGGACGGGGACCCAGAAGGGTGAGGGGGTCGGGGACCCAGAAGGGTGAGGGGGTCGGGGACCCAGAAGGGTGAGGGGGTCGGGGACCCAGAAGGGTGAGGGGGTCGGGGACCCAGAAGGGTGAGGGGGTCGGGGACCCAGAAGGGTGAGGGGTTCGGGGACCCAGAAGGGTGAGGGGGGTCGAGGACCCAGAAGGGTGAGGGGGACCCGCCAGAGGGGTGTGGGATATCTGCAAGAGGAGTGAGGGACATGCAAGGCTGTGGGGGGCGGGGATCCTGCGAGGCTGAGGGGGGCGGGGATCCAGAAGGTTGAGGGACACGCAAGGCTGAGGTACTCGTGGAACCAGAAGGGTGAGGGGAATGAGGACCCAGAAGGGTAATGGTGATCAGGACACAGAAGGGTGAGGGTGATCAGGACCCAGAAGGGTGAGGGTGATCAGGACCCAGAAGGGTGAGGGTGATCAGGACCCAGAAGGGTGAGGGTGATCTGGACCCAGAAGGGTGAGGGTGATCAGGACCCAGAAGGGTGAGGGTGATCAGGACCCAGAAGGGTGAGGGTGATCAGGACCCAGAAGGGTGAGGGTGATCAGGACCCAGAAAGGTTAGGGGGGACGGGGACCCAAAAAGCTGAGAGGGGACAGGGACCCAGAAGGCTGACGGGGACCCAGAAGGCTGAGGGGGAAGTGGGGACCCAGAAGGCTGAGGGGGGAAGGGGACGGGGACCCAGAAGGTTGAGGAGGTACGGGGACCCAGAGGGCGGAGGGGGGGACCGGGACGTGGACCCAGAAGGCTGAGGGCACCTGCGAGGCTGAAGGTGGGGGTGGGAACCCGCGTGGTTTAGGGGATCCGTGTGGTTGAGGGGATCGGAGAACTGCGAGTGTGAGGGGGACCCGTGAGGGTGAGGGAGTCCCGGCCCCATGGATGGGAATGAGCAGGAAGGGGTGCTGGTCAGTGGGACGAGAATATCAGTTCACCACAGACTGTAAGCTTTCAGTTCTGTAATGAGACGTCATTAACTATGACACCGACAGCCCAACCCTCTTTCTCCCAGTTCCACTGCAGACATTGGAAGACGGTCCTCTTTAAAATAATCCAAATACCCCTTGGCGCGGACCCGCCGAAGCCACAGATTAGAATCTGCATCTCAGATGGTGAAGTCTTCAGATTTTTCTTTAAAATATTGTTTACATTGTAAAACCATTTGGAAAGTGCATTCACATATATTGTAATGTTCAAATCAAAAGGAAAAACTAGCACTAAGCAAGGTTCAAAAAAAAACACACAGGAATAAAGTGCCAGCATCCTGGAGATGGATTTCACAGTGACTAAGGACAAGATTTGTTCTTGTCTCTAGCTGTGCACACACGAGGATGAGAGCAGTGTTTGAGATGCTCTAGCCAGAAAGAATTCCAATCCATATCCCCTCGGTTTTATTCCTCGGGCTGACGGCAAGGTTCAGACTGAAATAGCAGAGGATGAGAATCCAGGCAAAAGGACAGAAGCCCAGACCAAGCAACAATTTGGGCAGAAGGATTTAGATCCACTGGTAGAGAGAGAGAGAGAGAGAGAGTGGAAGGATACTGTCAGAATGCCCATAGGATTTAACCTGCTTAAAAGCAGGTGGCACAAATCTGTGCAGAGGGGCACAATTTAAAGGCGATTGCAGATGTTTGATTGGGAAGCTGCAGGAATTCAGCCCATCAGAATGAAGTAAATGCAATATCCAGAGAGAAACCTTGGGCTTTTCTCTGGAGTGATGCAGGAAGCTCATAGAGTGAATGGATTTGAGGCAGAGCTTGGTGGAGGAGCAGGCAGTGCTGAGGAAACACAAGGCTGCTGAAGGACTTGTAGAAAGAGAACGTGCAGAAGGCTGCGGGTGCCTGGAGTGCATGGCCGGGCAGGATGGTGTAGTCTGGAATAATAGGGACCTTTAACATTTAGACAGGCACATTGATGCAAGAAAAATAGTGGGTTTACGGGTGTGAGGGGTGAAAGGTTCAGTTTGTAGTAGGTTTGATCAGTTGTCTTGTGACACCAATACCCCTGAGCAAAAAGCTCTGCAAAAGTTAAGACACCACCCAGGATATCTTAGGTAAAAACCCTCCACCATTGAGAACATTTGCAGGGAACGCTGCTGTCAGAGAGCAGCAGCAATCAAGGATCCACATCACCCGCTCTGTTCTCACTGCTCCCATCAGGAAAGAGGTATAGCCGGGTTCAGGAACAGCTGCTTCCCCTTCACCACCAGACTCAACACACATTCAGGGACCCATTTAAAGACTCTTCCTTTTGCACTTTGAATTTTTTCTCTCTCTATTGCAGTTTGTTTTCATATCCACATTTTCAGAGATTACAAGTAGATGAGTCCAGTTGGGGAAACTTGGTTTTGGTCTATATAATGGTTACATTCATCCCCTTTTATTGTTCATTTATATTAGTGTCTGGGCCCCTATGTGGTCCAAGTACAGTTGACAGACCTTTACCAAAGGGTCACGTTTATGTGATTTTTTTTTCCCGTAGGTAACAGCAGTTCATTTCCACAGCCCAGCGTGCTATCGGACATCCAGTTGATCGTGATACATCTTTTCGCGAAGGCCAGTGCTATTTTTATAAATGAGATTAGATATTTGGTCAAGTTGTCGCTTGTTTCCATGAAGATATTGCTCCAGGTATCACGTGGAGGCCACTCCTGTGATCGTGGTTAATTTTTCTGCGCTTTCTTGCCAAAATGGCCTCACTTTCACGCACGACCACGTAGAAAAGTTTAATGAAGCTCATCATCCCATTGGCCTTCATTTCGGTTGAAGCACTGCATGCAGATTTTACAAAGCTGTCTGAAACCCTTTTTCCACGGGAATCCCAGTTCATTGGCCATGCAGTGTCTCAGGTTAGGAAGCCCTTGGTGCCATTTCCACTGGGACACAAGATTGCTTTTCCACTGAACACAACTCATCCCCGGGGAGCGGAGTGTTCTGCCTTCGACTGGAAACAGGTGATTCTCTGCTGTCTCTGTTCCACTGGTTTTACCATCAGGCCGACATCGGCAAACGCCGAGGATATGAGTAGGGTTAGAGGTGGCGTGAAATGACATCATTTGACACTGGCATTTGGACAGTGTCCCTTTTCCACTGGACCCTGTCCCAGTAAATTCCCGGGATTGGGCATGAGGGGCTGTACTTTTGAAGTTGAAACACTTTGCAGAGCAAAGTCTTGGAATTTAATTTCTTCAACTATGTACGCTATTCTGGCGCTCCATCCTGTAGGATGTAGGTGGTTCCTTTCATTGCACCTGAATCATTCCCTGACTAATCACAGAGCACTTCTGGTGTAGGGATTGCTTCAAGTGGAATTTGAGTTTGGGAGCATTTTGAAAACCACAGGTCTAAGTTATAGGGAAAGGTTAAGCAAGATTTTTATTCTGCGGAGCATAAAAGGTTGAGGTTGGATTGGGTTGAGGTATTTAAAATTATTGGGGTATAGATTTGAGGTGGGTTGAGAGAAAGGGGCAGAAGTTTAGAGGAAATGTGAGGGGGGACTTTCACTCAGAGTGGTGGGTGTGTGGAATGGACTTGCAGATGAAGTGGAGGAGGCAGGCTCAATATTAGCACTTAAGGAGAAGTGGGATATGTATTTGGACAGGAAAGGAATGGAGGGTCAAGGGGTGAGTGTAGGTCAATGGGATGAGGTAGGACAAAGTGTTCGGCGTGGACGCGAAGGGCCAAGTTGGCCTATTTCGATGCTGTAATAGTTAGAGAGGTAAAACGTGTATGTGAACATTTTGGGTCCAGTGACCATAGATTAGTTTCCAATCAATTATGGATAAGAGTGGGGTCTGCTGCAACAGCACCACTCAATCAATGCACCGGACACAGTTAATCAGGAAAGATGTTTATTCAGACTTGTTCCTCTCTTAGGTCTCTTGCCCACGACCTTACCAGAGAGAGGGGGATCTTTTTCTCTTCTATCCATTAGTGACTGGTGTCGCCCTCTATTCTGCTAATATTTCAAAACAGCACTGATCCCACGTTAAATGTTCCACTTGAAACCCAAACATGTTACAGACTAAACCAAGCCAGTCATCTTTGCTAAAATTAATGATGAGGGAGAAAATGAAGGGAACATAAAGCAAGGGAGTAACAGGGAGAGGATGCAGAAAATAATGCAGGCTGAATGAGAGGGGAAAGAAATCAGGCTTCAGATGATTAAGGAAGACGAGGCGAAAGAAGGAGACCCTAGGACACTGCCACCCTATGTTGAGAATGAGGACTCAAAAGATTCCTTGTGGGCAAGGCTATCTGCATGTGCTTCCCAGCAGCCACCGTGACCAGTCCTGCATCTCACTTGATTCAATAAAAGGTGGTTTCAGACTTGGCTCTGACGTAAACAATTTGCTCATTTTCAAACCAACTTTCCTCCCTCCGTCATTGACGGCCGTGACACTGTGCACGAGTGAGGAAGATGGGGTGAAAGATCTTGAACTGAAAGTTACCTGCAGTAATTGGAAACCTGCCTTCAAGAGAGCTTCAATCATGTCAATGTTTCACCAGTTGTTGGACTTTACCAGCGATGAAACAGCGTCCCACTCCCACAGTGTTTCCTGTTACTAACTTGGACAGGAGTAAAAAAATGATTCACACAAAGAATTATAAACCAGGGGAAAGATATACTCTGAAAACAACAAGAAATGTTGTTCATATCCCACTGTGCTCCCGATAGAAGTCAAAATCCAATGGGCTTTATGAACTAAAACACAAATGGAACTTAACCCAAGATTATTCCCCCACCCCCCGTCCTATTAAATGTTGAATCCTGTTGTGTGAAGAAGGAGTTGCCTGGAACGTTAGCCCATCCCAGAAAGCTCACCAGACTTGGACTGCAGATCAACACTTAAGGATGACCAGCCGCAGCTTAATTTAATGCAATGCTTATTCCCCCCCCCCCAGCAAAAATCTTCAGCATTGCTTCATTGAAACTGGTCTAATTCCAAATAAGATCAGCAATACTTTCGGACCGAGTACAAAAGAGAGAGAGCTGAGGTACCTTCGAAACCCAGAACCAAATACATGCAGCATTCAGTGGCAGCTCTCCTTGCATCTAATCAAGCACTTTTGAGCCACTATGAACTCTTCCCAAGAGAATTCATCCAACCATCCATGAGTGCATTCCTGTCAACTCGAAAGCCGAGAGGGGATTTGGTAGAGTATTTAAAATTACAAGAAGGATGGATAGAGTTGATGTGGATAGGCAATTCCATTGCAAGTGGGAGAGATTGAAACAAGAGGTCTTGAGTTAAGAGGCAAAAGTTTTGAAGTAACGTGAGGGGGAATTTCTTGACTCAATGGTGGCTGAGTGGAGTGAGCTTCCGGGAGAAATAGTGGCAGCAGGGTCCATTTTGTCATTTAAGAGAAAATTGTAGGGGTGGGGAATGCAGAGAGGTGGTACTGGAGGAGAGTATTTAGTTCAGAGCAGACGAGAAAGGCCAAATGACCTGTTTCTGTGCTGTAATTGTTCTAGGGGTAAAATGTGTGGCAGTAACTTGGAAGCTCAACATGAACCTTCCGACTCCTAAAATCAAGAAATTTAAGATGTTAGATTTTATTTGAAAGGTTTGGTAAATTTTTATAAATACTATCCAGATGTTTTTTCTTTTTTTCTTTACATCAGGAAAAATTAAATGAAATGGTTCTTGCAGTCAAGAGCAAGAGAATTCCTCCAATCCAGCCCTTGCCCACAAACACCCCCCCCCCCCCCCCCCCATTCTGGGATCAACCCATCAGCAGCGTCCACTTCAGAGACAAACCTCAGGCACAAACATCCCAAAACCATCATCCCAAGACAAGGGGTTAATTTTTTAAATCACTATGCATTCATTTGATGTTATTTCAAATAAAAAATTAGTTTTTAATGCATATGTGAAATTAAATAATTAAAAAAAAAATAAGATGAATGAAGAATTATTTCAGGAATTATCAATCATCCACTACTCCCATTAACCCCAGACACCAGTACTGAATGAAAAACTAAACTGGCCAGATTGACTGAGTAAACACAGCTAAAATTGGCCAAAAGGTGCTGATGCCATCATTGATTTAAATGCAAGAGACACTGAGGACTGCATTGGGACAGAGATGGTCCATGGACAGCCAATACGGATGCCTTGGGGAACAAAGCCCGCACTGCTAGTTGGGATGAATTAGATTATGACATAAGCAAATATTAGACACCCCCCCCCCCCCCCACAGAGAGACCCAGCCTTGATTTTCATTTTTTATATTGATAGAGAGATCCCAGACATGACCAAATGAACCGAGACCCCACCGCATGTTATCAGTTAAAGGCAACGTATTCCTCTCTAATGGAACTTTTACTACCTCTATTACAGGAAACATCCTCCCTGCCTCATTTGCCATTGGAACGTTAGGCCCGCTTGTCGTCACAGGGCCAGAAAACGCTTGAGTCAGAATACTGATCATCGTTTGAGGAGTGACGAAGGAATTTGTGAGCACGATAAGAATCCTGTTTCACTCTGGTCTGAGATTGGATGGTGAGTCCTTAGCTACACATCCCTGCAACACACTCTCCTTCGCCAACAACTGCCTCACACTCCTATTCACCCCACCAGCTCTGTGCATTCCCCCTCATTCACCTGCGATTTTCCCCCCCACAAACCCCTGTTAACCTGCCACCTCCACTGAAGAGTGGGTGAACACACAAACCCCTTACAGACGGGGCCAGATTTGATCCAGAGTCATTGACTTAACAGGACCATAACACCACCTGTGGCATAAATATTCCCAAACCAATGCTCTAGGGCACTGGGAGAGCAAACAGCTCAAATTCTGCATTTGAGAAGTTTGAACTGCTGCACAACCATCAGGATCAAAGAAAACCCTAGTTTGCTTAGTTTTCAGCTGTCATAGACCACAAAAGGCTTCCAAACCAAAATTCAAAAGACAAGCCCCACAAACAAACAAATCTCTCATAAAGCTCTAACACTCCCCTATCTAGAGGTATCATCTCCTCAAACATCTCAATGCCACAGGTGAGAAAACTGTTTTAACTCCCACTCCAAATTAAAAAGGTGCTATTCCCTTAATTGCAGCTCTCTTGAAGGGCGGAGATGGGCCTTGTTTAAAGGGCCAGCCACAATTTACTGAGATATTTCACACCTGAATTAATTGTCCTCCTGATTCCAGCTCAGGGTTTAAAACAGCCCCACTCTAGTCACTTGCAGGTTTCAGGCAGAGATGAGGTGATGCTGCCATCAGAGGAAGGTAGGAAGCCTGGTTTTACTGTGGCTGCTTTTTCTGGGGTGGTTCTTTGAGTTGTTGGGGTGAAAGGAATCCGGTGTTTGTGGAAGCCCCTGCTTGTGGGTAGTTTGCAAACTGGTGTTCCATGTGGTTCGTGGGTATTGAGCCAGAGAAATGTGTTGTTTTAATGTGTGTGGTTTACGGTGCCTGCAACTTTAGCTCTTGTCTTGGGATGATGGTTTTGGGATGTTTGTGCCTGAGGTTTGGCTCTGAAGTTGTCGGACTCTGGCTTTCCCTTACTTTTAATTTAGTCTGTATGTGGTCTGAGTCCAGCGTGTTCTTTGAATGAAGTGATAGGAGAAGGTATTCGGTTCAACAGTCAATTTATTACCCAGCACAAGAATAAAACTTAACAGAGCTCTGGGTCAGTCGTTAGTTCATAGGTCACCTGCACAGTGAGCTATTCCCCAAGACTGACCCCTATTGTCCAGTTGGCTCAGTTTATATAGATCAACCTTATCATACAGAACAAAAGTTGGCTTCCTTTGCTAGATCTTTTTGCATAAGGGTTATCACAAGTCATCTCCTGTTTTGCAGATATCTGGGGTGTAGCGCTCCCATCTTAATCCTCCAGGCCAGACTATCCTGTTGTTTTGATCAGAAATTAATTCATCACCAGATATTTCTAATCACCATTCTGTTCCTGTCTGGCCAATTTCTGCTGTTCTCTTTAACACCTCCTCATGCCTTAATCTTCCTCCTAGACTGGTTTTCCATTCCCTTGGTTTCTTGCAGGCCATTCTTTGTTCTGGTCTGGCCTGTGTCTCCTGTGCTACTCACCACCTCCTTCAGTTGGAGCTTTCCTCCTAAATCGTTTTATGAATTTCCTCTCCCTGTATTTGGGAGCAGACAATTTTGCTCAGCCAACTTCGCTCCATGCTGTGATTGCCACTTAATCACATTCCTCTTTTTCCCTGAACCATGCAGTACATATCAACTTATTAATTAATCATTTCTTTCATAATGTTTTAACCCCTAGATTCCAACAAAGTGTAGGCTGCTGATGGTTTGATCCCAGAATTGGGGTGGGGAGGGGGGCGGGGGTGTTATTTGTGGGCAAGGGCTGGTTTGGAGGCTGCAGGGAATTCTTTTGCTCTTGACTGTAAGAAGCATTTCATTTAATTTTTACTGATGTAACCATCTTACCTTACGTGTGTGTAATATTGCACTATGTTACAGGACAGTCAGTCGAATTTTGATCTTGGCATGTTTAACAGAAAATGACAGTGACCCAGGTTCAAATCTGTCCCTTGTGTCAGGATTTTCCCCCCATCACCTTTTACAAAATGGCAAGGTGAACAGAGGCATTTGTGTGGGTCAGGGGTTTTTTTTTAATTAATTTTTAAGAGTTAGTTATATTCTTGTTAATTTTACAAGAATATAATTCAAATCCCGATACATGTGGTTGATTAATACAAATTGAGATCTACCCAGACCCACCCTCTCCACATCCCATATGAGGGACCAGAGATCTTCAACAGATGTTTTATTTAACCATAATATTGTGAATATTTCAAAACCTCACTTCAACCCACCTTTAGGAAATGTGGGCTCCAAAGATAGAATGTTCATCTCGTGAACGATACATTATTTTCTTGTGGTGAACAGTTCCGAACCTCAGCCAGTTTGCAAGATATGGCCACGCACTTTCTAGCTGTACAATTTGCAGCAATTTAAACCTGGTAAATATTCAGTTCTAATTTAAATTTAATTCCTTAACATCTCTTTCTCATGGATCCTGTGGGAATTTTTAAAAAAATACTTATTTCAACCAAGCTGCCCAACTTTAGGACATTGCCAAGTCAAATGCAGAAAAGTACAAATGACTTGGTAACATTTGAAACAAATCCGATTCCATGTATTTTCTTTTGAGGTGTCTGGTGAATAAAATTGTATTGAACCAGTCTATCTCATTTATAACGATCAGTCCATTTTCTATGTTCAAATCTCCATCCCATCTTTGCCTCAGTTTATGAATTCCTAATTTCTCAGCTTTTGCAGTCATTTCTACATTACTGAATAAATTTATATTCCCATGACCTGTTTCAGATGGTCAGGGCTTGTTATGACCTGTTACTGTTCTATCTGCCACTGTATTTTACATTTTGCATATCCTCTTCCTAAAGACAAGGAAAGGACTTCTTGTTGGTCATCTAATCTCATGTACCAGTTAGGGTTAGGGAACACAAAAAAGTCAACAGGAGTCTGGAAGAGTTGCTCACAGTTCTCGTTAGTAATCATTCTCTGCCTGCCTGATTTCTGGTTTCCAATTTACCCAAATGTCTGAATTTCATAGCAGTCTTAAATTCTTCACTTCAAAGCAGAAACAATACCATTCAGGGTCTGAGTGGTGCTGGGGGCTTATTGCAGACTTTGGATCAGGTCTAACAATTTGCACCATTGTTTTGAAGATCAGGCAGGCATTTGGATATGTATGGCTCAGTAGAGGAGGTGAGAATTGATCCCTGTCTGGAATGTGCTTTTTAACTCTCTTTCCCAGCTTTCTGGCAAAGTCTGTGTGATGGTTTCTTCATCATAATTCCCAGAAGAAGATATTCTACAGCTAATATTCCACACACTTCACCAAATGAGGCTAGTTGTGGGAAAAAGAAGTTCCTGTCTGTTTGGATGGACAGTTTAAGGGTGAAAAAATGACCTGATGTCCACATATAGTAACTCAACCAAATTCTGTAAGGACACAAATGCTGGAGAAGCTCATCTGATCAAGCAGTGAACCTTTATAGAGTACAGATACTCGTAGCCCTGTTAAAAGGCACAAGCCTGAAACTCTGGTTGTGTATCTTTTTTTAAACTTTATTTATGAACATATAAAATACATAGTAAACAAAATAAACCAACCAACCTCCCAAAAAAAACTATATTCCATCCCCCCTCCCCATAATTAACCCCCCCCAAACTCCCTCGACTGAGGGAGAGAAAAATCATATCAATTCGTTGCGGCAGAATGAAAACACCAAACCTAATTTTCCACGTCATCGCAATGCATTTACTGGCCACTGCTAATACTAACTGAATAACCTCAATTTGAGGTTTATCCATTCTTAATCCCGTTGATCAAGTTGTAATATACCGCATTAGAAAAAGCAGTGGATCGAACATAAAAAGAGTTTCTTTAAAGTAGTTTCAAATAAATCCTCAAAGGCTTAACTTTATCACACAACCAGACAGACAAAAAAAAGTATTAATTTGAATCCCACAATGAAAACATTAGTCTGAATTACTAAATCCTTATCTTTTTTTCCTGGAGTTAAATACAACTGATGTAAAAAAAAATTATAATTCACCCAATTATATCACACATTCATCAATTTAATCCACCATCTTCACACATAGTAAGTAGTCCGTTCTTCTTGGGTTAATTCTAAAGAAGAATCTCTCATTTAATCTAAAGTTGGTTTAGCCATTTTCTGTTGTCACAATCATTTCTGAAATAGATCCCTTTTTTTGCCCCATTTACAATTTTCAATTTTAGTTAACTTGGGTATCTTCAATTCTCGCCCAAATCCACCTGTGACAGCACTTACATGGAATGACACCCGTTTACCATGTCCCTCTGTTCAACCTCACTCCTCAGTGCCCGACCGTTCACCGTGTCTATCTTTTCTTGGTTTGCCCTTCAAAATGTGACACCTCACACTTGTCTGCATTAAATTCCATCTGCCCTTTCTCCAGCTGGTCCAGATCCTTCTGCAAGATTTCTTGGCTGTCCACAACTCCTCCGTTCTTGGTGTCACCTGCCAACTTGCTAATCCAATTCACCACATTATTGTTCCAGCACCTATCCCTGAGGCACATCTCTCATCACAGGCCTCCAGTCTGAAGAGCAATTGGTCTCACCAACTCACTGGCTTCTCCTGCACAGCCGTTGTTTCACATCCAAAATACAGAGGACATATGGATGGATGTTAAAATTCTCAAAGGTACATTAGTTAAAATGGTGTCAAATCACAAGGAACAGAAGTTGGCCATTCAGCCCACTGTGTCTGCTATCCCCTGATCTAAACAGTTCTCGCCTCTCATTCCAAGTTATGGCTTTTTCCCCTGATCCCTTGATACCCTGACTCATTAAACATCTATTAATTCCGCCCCCCCCCCCCCCCCCACCACTTAAACTCTCTCAACAATCCAGCAACAAATTCCATGACCTTCTGGTGAAATAAATTTCTCATCTGCTTTAAATAGGTACCTTCCAATTCTAAGACAATGTCTTTTTATCCAAGGGAAACATTATTCACATCTACTGTCCAATCCTTTCAGCGTTGGAAATGTTTCTGAAATCTCCTCTCCTTCTTCTATACTCCAATGAAGAGTGGAGATATATCATCCTGGTAAATCTCTGCTCTCTCTCCAACATCAGCACATCCTTTTTAAGATAGACTTCGCAGTTCTCCAAATGAGGTCTCTCCCATGCCCCATCAACACCTCCCTACCCTTGAAACAAAGGCCAACATAGAATTTGCTTTCTTTTCCTGCCGATCCAACCTGGTGGTTACCAACTCACTATGTTTTCCTGAACGAGAACCCCCCCAAGTCCCTTGACACTTGAAATAATTACATGTAATTTACGTAACAAATTTGAAATTTTTGGAAAGATTTGGGAATCCTATTTATAAACTGTAGGAATTAAGTTGTAATCGCCCAACCTGAACCTTCTGACTCCTAAAATCAAGAAAATTTGTTAGATTTTATTTGATAGTTTTTTAGTAATTTTTTTATAAATACTTTCCAGATGTTATCTTTCTTTTCTTTTGGGTTGTTGGGCAGGGGGAATAAAAAAAAATGCTATGTATTAATTTTTCATTATCTTTGAATGAGAAATTTACGTACGCATTTAATGCATGTGAAATTAAAATTTTCAAAGAGAAGCTTAACATAACGTAATACATTTTGCTTATTTTCAAGAGTTGTGGAGAGTGAGGAGGGTTTTCATGGAGTACAAAAGGATTTGGACTGTTTGGAAAGATGGCAGATGGAGTTTAATGTAGGTAAGTGTGAGGGGCTTTATTTTGGTAAGA
Source organism: Narcine bancroftii (assembly GCF_036971445.1). Classification (NCBI taxonomy): domain Eukaryota; kingdom Metazoa; phylum Chordata; class Chondrichthyes; order Torpediniformes; family Narcinidae; genus Narcine; species Narcine bancroftii. The sequence continues at coordinate 361,347 of NW_027211864.1, read as the reverse complement.
ATAACCAAGACGTATGCAGTGAAGGGGAGGGCATTGAGGAACAGAGGGATCTTGGAAGAATGGTTCAATAGACAATAGGAGCAGGAGTAGGCCCTTCTGCCTGTCGAGCCTTCAGTGACCGCCATTTCACAGGTCATGGCTGATCACTACTATCAGTACCCCTTTCCAGCCTTATCCCCATAACCCTGAAATCCTTTGCCCACAAGAGTCTTATCTAACTCTCTTTTGAACATAATCAGCGAATCTGCCTCTACCACCCTCTGCGGCAGAGCATTCCACAGATTCACACTTCTCTGGGTAAAACAATGTTTTCTCATCTCCGTCCTAAAGGGCCTACCCTGTATTCTTAAACTATGCCCTCTAGTCCTCGTCTCTCCCATCACTGGGAACAAGTAATCTGACTTCACCCTGTCCATCCCCCTGATAATTTTGTATACCTCAATCATGTCCCCCCTCATCCTTCTAAACTCCATCAGATACAAGTCTAGTTTTTCTAGCCTTTCAGCATATGTCAACCCCGCCATCGCTGGAACTAACCTTGTAAATCTGCGCTGCACATCCTCTATAGCTAGTATGTCCTTCCTCAAAATTGGAGACCAGTACTGGGTGCAATACTCCAGGTGGGGTCTCACCAGGGCCCTGTACAACTGCAGAAGGGCATCTCTGTTCCTATACTCCAATCCGCTCTTTATGAAAGCCAACATGCCATTTGCCCATTTCACAGCTTTCTGAACGTGCATGTTAGCCTTCAGTGACCGGTGAACAAGTACACCCAGATCCATTTGCTCCTCCCCACTCCCTAGCTTGTCTCCATTTAAATAATACTCAGCTTTCCTATTATTGCCCCCAAAATGGTTAACCTCACATTTGCTCACATTTAACGTGATCTTCCATTCAGCAGCCCACACCCCCAACCTGTCCAAGTCCCTCTGCATTTTCCTGACATCCTCCTCACACCCCACACCGCCACCCCGTTTAGTGTCATCTGCAAATTTGCTCATGTTATTAATAATCCCCTCATCCAAATCATTTACATAATTTACAAACAACTGAGGACCCAATACCGATTCCTGCGGCAATCAACTCGTCACATCCTGCCATCCTGAAAAAGACCCGCTTACTCCAACCCTTTGTTTCCTATTTCTTAACCAATTTCCTATCCATGTCAGCACCTTACCTCCAATACCATGCTCCCTGATCTTACCCACTAGTCTCCCGTGCGGTACCTTATCAAAGGCCTTCTGGAAGTCCAAATACACCACATCCACTGGCTCTCCCAAGTCCACCCTCTTTGTCACATCCTCGAAAAATTCCAGAAGGTTAGTCAAGCATGACTTACCCTTAAGGAATCCATGCTGACTAGCCCTTATACTATTATTTCTGCCTAAGTGTTCTGCTATTACTCCTTTTATGATAGATTCCAATATCTTCCCCACCACTGACATCAGGCTGACCGGTCTATAATTTCCCGTTTTCTCCCTCCCTCCCTTCTTAAAAATCGGCACCACATCAGCCACTCTCCAATCCTCAGGGACCTCCCCCGAATCTATGGAACTTTGGAAAATGTCGACCAGTGCCTCCACAATTTCCATAGCAACTTCTTTAAGCACCCTGGGATGCAGCCCATCAGGCCCTGGGGATTTATCAGCCCTCAGTCCCAACAATTTACTCACAACCTCCTCCTTCTAGATCTGGATATCCATTAGATCCCCTACTTCTCCAGGAAAGTTCCCCAAGTCTCTTGATACCGCATGACCACTACCCCCTAACTGACCATAACCTATATCCTCCTTGGTGAAGACAGATGCAAAGTATTTGTTAAATTCCTCAGCTAACTCCTTGTTTCCGTTAATAATTCCACCCTTTTCCATTCTTAATGGGCCAATTTTAGACCGAACCAATTTCTTCCTCTTCACATATTTAAAAAAGCTTTTGCTATCCTCCATTATATTATTTGCTAATTTCCTCTCGTAGTTCATTTTCCCCTCTCTTATGACTTTCTTAGTTACCCTCTGATGCTCTTTGAAGGTTTCCCAATCCTCTAGCTTCCCACTCCACTTCGCTATCTTATACTTACTCCCTTTGGATTTGATATTGCACTTGATTTCATTAGTTAGCCACGTCTGCCATTTGCATCTCCTAGATACTTTCCTCCACTTTGGAATAAATTTGTCTTGAATCCTGTAAAAAAATGTCCAAAAATACCTGCCATTTTCTCCAGTTGTCCTCCCAGCTAGTGTATCTTTCCATTTTATTTTGGCTAGCTCCTCCCTCATAGCTGCATAATCCCCTTTATTTAACTGCAGTACAGATGCTTCCGACTTCCTTTCTTTTTCCCTTTCTAATTGCAGCTCAAAAGTAACCATACCATGCTCACTATTCCCTAATGGCTCTCCTACATCGAAGTCACTTATTAACTCTGCGTTGCTGCACAGCACCAAGTCCAGAATCGACTTCCCCATGCTATGTTCCTCCACTAGCTGCTCAAAGAAAGTATCTCGTAGACATTCAATAAACTCACTCATGTGTTCCTGCCCCCGTCTGAATATCCCAGTCCACCTTCATGTTGAAGTCCCCCATAACTAATGTATTGCTACCACTTTGACATGCCACTGTTAATTCCTGATTTATACTTCTACCGAGATCTGAGTTAATTTTCGGAGGCCTGTAAATGACCCCCATTATGGTCTCATGCCTTTACAATTTCTTAATTCTATCCAAACAGACTCTACCCACCTGTTTCAATGTCTTTCCTTTCAAACGCCTGAATTTCATTTCTTACCAACAGAGATACCCCACCTCTTCTTCCTAACTTTCTGTCTTTTCTATAGGACTGTCTTGGGTAAACTTGTACCTTTCACTTTGTTCGTTTTAGATTGGTCACAGTGTTTGAGCTACCGAAAGAAAATAGAGACACACACCGAGAGCAGTTCAGTCTACACAAATGTTTATTCCAAATATAAAGCAGGTTTCAAACTACAATATGCAAGCCTGCCTAATCATACTTAACAACGCCTGGACTGGTCCCAACTGCCGAAGCGAGGCAATGACGGCACACTTGTAGTAGGCTGCCTGGGCGCCGGTAGCAGCTCCTTCACCTCCCCCGACCGGGACGTTGCTCGGACTCTAGCTGTTCTTCCTTCTTGACAAGGGATGTTCCCATCCCTCGGAGAGTCTAAACTTCAGCAGCAGGACCACAGACTTTTATACCCCAAAAACAATTAATCATGCACCCACTCCCTCTAACATTTGTCAGTCAAAATCAAAGCTGAGCATACTATTCTACAATTTAGAAGATTGATTATTATGGAACCAGGATGCTATGATTTCCTGGTTTATCTCGTAGATACAAGGACTCATTACAACTTCTTGAACAAGACACGTTGTGACCAATACGTCAATTTCAGAGTGTCGTATTTGACAACTGCTTTCCCTGGGCCTCACGGTGGAATTCCATTTCAAAGTGTATCTTCAGATAAATCCCCATGGCTGAGTTTAATTACATCTGCTAATTCTGAAAGTAAGGTGACCTGAGTTTGGCCCCAGTGTTGTCAGTTTCACATAAGCAAGGAAGCATCTGAGCACATGGTTTTAACCCTCCATTACAAGGACGTGTACCCGGGAACATTGATTTCCCAATCCCGCCTTTCCCGCAGCCATGTCTCCGTAACTCCGACAACCTCCCATTGCCATTCGCGCCTCAAGCTCATCCCTTTTATTCCTTACACTCAGTGCATTCATACACAATACCTTGATACCATATCTCCATTCTCCCTCCATCTTTGTTCTCGATGCACTTGCCCCTACTCTCCTATCACTTTTAGTTCCCTTTTTCCTAACTGTTTCACCGTCTAACAGAACCACTCCTATATTCACTCTCCTATCTGCTTCCCTATCAGTCCTGTTCCCTTCCCCCTACCAAATTCGTTTTAAATTTGAAGGTGGATTCCAATGGAGATAGAAGGCTTTGGGTACGCTGGCCTTTATAAATCATAGCATGGAATATAGGATCTGGGGAGGTGATGTTCAAAGTGTTGGTGAGGCCAAGTTTGGGGTATTGTATGCCTTTCTGGTCCCCAAATTATAGGAAGGATATCAATAAGGTAGAGAGAGTGCAAAGAAGTTTGACGAAAATGTTGCCTGGATTGCAGTATTTTGGATACGTAGAAAGATTGAGTAGACTGGGACTTCATTCATTGGAGCGTAGAGGGTTGAGCAGGGATTTGATAGAGGTATTTAAAATTATCAAGGGAATAGATAGAGTAGCTGTGAATAGGCTCTTTCCCCTAAGGGGAGCAGAGATTGGAACAAGGGGTCAAAAGTTAAGTGGCAAAACTTGAGAAGTAATACAAGAGGATGCTCCTTCACTCAGAGTGGTGGCTGAGTGGAATGATCTACTGGAAGAAGTTGCGCCAGGGTCAATTCTGTCATTTAAGATGAGGTTATATGAGTACATGGATGTGAGGGGGTGGGGGGTTATGGTCAAGGGAAGTAGGTAGGTGGAACTCGTGGAGTTTCACATAAATCGGTGCTTGAGGTGCCATGAGCAAGTTGGCGCTTTCTTGCACTCGACTTGATTACGTGAAACCTTTCTGGGATAGAATCAAGGAACTTATTAAAATTTAAACTTTCACTTGATCCTAAGGTATTTTTATTGGGTTATATGAAGAAATTGAGTTTAGAATTAAAATTAGATGAGTCTCAAATTGCTCTTTGAGATTGGCTTTAGCTGGGGCTAGAAAATGACGAGTATTCAATGGTGGCATTCGGAAAGGAGGTCTTGTATTCCATTAGAAAAGATAACGTATAATACAAGCCTCCTCTACCAGTGGAAATATTAAACAGGCAGAATACTATTCATAGTCTGAAAATGAGAGGTTATCCGTATAAAAGAGATCAGGAAGAACTTCTTTAGCCAGAGGGTCGTGGATGTGTGGAACTCACTGCGGCATACAGCAGTGGAAGCCAGATCGCTGGGAGTATTTTAAAAAGAACGACAAATATCTCATTAGTGAGGGCATCAAGGGATTATGGGGGAAAGGCCAAAAATGAGAACTAGTGTAGAGTAGCTTAGTGTAGATTTATGGAACAGACTCGATGGGCCTAGTGGCCTGGTTCTGTTCCTTTGTCTGTGATCACTAATGGAGTAACTTCAGAAATGTACAGAAAAAAAGCTCCTAAATTAGAAATTCATAAATCAAGATTAAAATGGGAATCTGATTTGAAAGTTAAAATATGAAAATCATTAAGTACAACTAAAATTATTAATGTCAGGTCGAGACTGGCACAATATAATCTTTTTCACATCGATTATACTTGAAACCCAATTAAAATAAATTTAATTTGACATTATCAGATTTGTCTTGGATGTAATAAAGTAGGTTCTTTTATGTGGATAAATGTGAGGTGATCCACTTTGGAGGCAAGAACAGGAAAGAGGACTATTATCTCAACGGTATCTGTTCAGGAAATGCAGAGAGACTTGGGTGTTGCTGTGCATCAGTCGTTGAAAGTGGGCATGCAGGTGCAACAGGCGGTGAGGAAGGCATTCATAGCAAGAGGATTTGAGTACAGAGATCCTGCTGCAGCCATACACGGCCTTGGTGAGACCACACCTGCAATACTGCGTGCCGTTTTGGCCTCTTTAATCCGAGGAAGGACATCCTCGCCGTGGAGTGGGTGCAGAGAAGATTCACTAGACTGATACCATTGAAGGAAGGACTTGCAGATGAAGAAAGGTTGGATAGACTAGGCTTTTATTCTCTGGAATTTAGGAAATTGAAGGGGGATCTTATAGAAACAAAATTCTAAAGGGTTTAGACAGACTAGATGCGGGTAGGTTGTTTGCAATGCTGGGAAAAACAGAACCAGGGGTTACAGTTTAAGGATAACCATACTATAACCATATAACCATTTACGGAGCGGAAACAGGCCATGTTGGCCTTTCGAGTCCGCACCAGTTCACTGATTTTATGCGCCCTCTTCAGGCATTGGGGGAAGGTTTTCAGGACCGAGATGAGGAAAGATTTCCTCTCTTGGAGGATGATGGATCTATGGAATTCTTTGCTACAGAAAGTAGTTGAGGCTGGTTCCTTGTCAATGTTCAAGAGTAGGTTAGAATTGGCCCTGGTGGCTAAGGGGATCAGGAGGTATGGAGAGAAGGCAGGAACTGGGTACTGATCAGCCATGATCGTATTGAATGGCAGGGTAGGTTTGAAGGGCCAAATGGCCGAATCCTGCACCTATTTTTCTATGTTTATATATTCTACTTGGGTTTGTCCAAAATATATACATTTTGGTCCAAAATTAAAATTTTGAACACTCCCAATGGATCCTAGAATATTTTTCCTGGAAGAGACTAAAAATATTTGGATTAAACGGGATTTTTACAGGTTGCTTTAGCTGGTTCATATTTGGAGGACCAAGTCACCAAATTGCAGAATCCATGTGATTGAAGAAGTGCAGAGATTGGTTAGGATATTGCTGGGACTTGAAGGTGAACCCACCAGGGCCTACAGCTGGTCCTCAATGTTGTCGACACATTCTTGGAAAGTGTGACTTGAAGTGAAATGAAGGTTTTACCATGGGCTCAATGATCAAAAATAAGAGAAGTTCCTATTGGGCGATCCTGTCTCTCAATCCACCACAATCTCTGAACCTCTGAATTGTAGTTGTGGCCTCCCCATTCTTTTCTGAGCTGAGACCAATATTGACGTTTAGGTCATGGTTGCAGATGGGTTGGAAATACTGAAGAAGTTTCCTCTTGCCTTACTCAGTTGCAGTGTCCATACTGGATGGGTAACCCTGGCCATTGATCAGCAGATCCAGAGAACACAGCACAGTACAGGCCCTTCAGGCCTTGATGTTGTTCTAGCCCATATATTCACTCCTTAAATATAATGTACTAAACCAATGGTTCTCAACCTTTTTCCTTGCACTCACATACCACTTTTAGTGGTAAGTGGGTGGAAAGAAAGTTCAAACCCTATTTTAAAATAATCATATGAACAATCTAGAACCGTCATTCTCAAGCTTCCCTTCCCACTCACCTACCACATGAAGCAATCCCTTAATGTTCAGAGATTACTTAAGGTGGTAGGTGAGTGAGAAGATGAAGGTTGAGAACCTCTTTCTGCAGGCAAACTAATTCTGAATCCACACAACCAAGGTTCCACAGATCCTTTGCCTCATGACTATCAGAATGAATCTACCCTGGGCAACCCTGTCAAAGGCCTCACTAAAATCCACACACCCCACATCCACTCCCCTGCCCTTCATTTCTTATTTCATTGTTTTCAAACACTTTCTTTCCCCCCCATTCATGAGTCATCCCTGACTAATCACGGAACCAACAGTCAAAGGACAAGGCCAGTGCCATTTTTATAAATGAGATTTGATATTTGCTTAAGTTGTCGTTTGTTTCCATGAAATTACCTCAAAGATACTCCTGTGATCGCGGTTCGTTTTACTGCGCTTTTTTGGCCAAAATGGCCACACTTTCACACACGACCACGCGGTACATAGAAAGATTAATGATGCCTAGCGTCCCATTGGCCTGAAATATTCCATTAAATTTTATTAAAATTTTCAAAGAAAAGCTTAACATAACGTTATACATTTTGCTTATTTTCAAGTTGTGGAGAGTGAGGAGGGTTTTCATGGATTACAAAAGGATTTTGACTGGAAAGATGGCAGATGGAGTTTAATGTAGGTAAGTGTGAGGTGCTTTATGTTGGGAAGAATAGCCAAAACGTATGCAGTGAAGGGGAGGGCATTGAGTAACAGAGGGATCTTGGAGGAATGGTTCAATAGACAATAAGAGCTGGAGTAGGCCCTTCGGCCTGTCGAGCCAGCACCGCCATTTTACAGATCATGGCTGATCACTACTATCAGTACCCCTTTCCAGCCTTATCCCCATAACCCTTAACTCCTTTGCCCACTAGAGTCTTTTCTAACTCTCTTTTGAACATAATTAGCGAATCTGCCTCTACCACCCTCTGTGGCAGAGCATTCCACAGATTCACACCTCTCTGGGTAAAAAAATGTTTTCTCATCTCCGTCCTAAAGGACCTACCCTGTATTCTTAAACTATGCCCTCTAGTCCTCGTCTCCCCCATCACTGGGAACAAGTAATCCGACTTCACCCTGTCTGTGCCCCTGATAATTTTGTATACCTCAATCATGTCCCCCCTCATCCTTCTAAACTCCATCGGATACGTCCAATTTTCTAGCCTTTCAGCATATGTCAACCCCGCCATCCCTGGAACTAACCTTGTAAATCTGCTCTGCACATCCTCTATAGCTAGTATGTCCTTCCTCAAAATTGGAGACCAGAACTGGACACAATACTCCAGGTGGGGTCTCACCAGGGCCCTGCAGAACTGCAGAAGGGCGTCTCTGTTCCTATACTCCAATCCCCTCTTTATGAAAGCCAACATGCCATTTTCCTTCTTCACAGCTTTCTGAACGTGCATGTTAGCCTTCAGTGACCGGTGAACAAGTACACCCAGATCCATTTGCTCCTTCCCACTCCCTAGCCTGTCTCCATTTAAATAATACTCAGCTTTCCTATTATTGCCCCCAAAATGGATAACCTCACATTTGCTCACATTGAACGTCATCTTCCATTCAGCAGCCCACACCCCCAACCAGTCCAAGTCCCTCTGCATTTTCCTGACATCCTCCTCACACCCCACACCGCCACCCAGTTTAGTGTCATCTGCAAATCTGCTCATGTTATTAATAATCCCCTCATCCAAATCATTTACATAAATTACAAACAACTGAGGACCCAATACCGATCCCTGCGGCACTCCACTCGTCACATGCTGCCATCCTGAAAAAGACCCGCTTACTCCAACCCTTTATTTCCTATTTCTTAACCAATTTCCTATCCATGTCAGCACCTTACCTCCAATACCATGCTCCCTGATCTTGCCCAATAGTCTCCCGTGTGGTACCTTATTAAAGGCCTTCTGGAAGTCCAAATACACCACATCCACTGGCTCTCCCAAGTCCACCCTCTTTGTCACATCCTCGAAAAATTCTAGAAGGTTAGTCAAGCATCACTTACCCGTAAGGAATCCATGCTGACTAGCCCTTATACTATTATTTCTGCCTAAGTGTTCTGCTATTACTCCTTTTATGATAGATTCCAATATCTTCCCCACCACTGACGTCAGGCTGACCGGTCTATAATTTTTCTCCCTCCCTCCCTTCTTAAAAATCGGCACCACATCAGCCACTCTCCAATCCTCAGGGACCTCCCCCGAATCTATGGAACTTTGGAAAATGTCGACCAGTGCCTCCACAATTTCCATAGCAACTTCTGGGATGCAGCCCATCAGGCCCTGGGGATTTATCAGCCCTCAGTCCCAACAATTTACTCACAACCTCCTGCTTCTAGATCCGGATATCCATTAGATCCCCTACTACCCCAGTAAAGATCCCCAAGTCTCTTGACTTATATCCTCCTTGGTGAAGACAGATGCAAAGTATTTGTTAAATTCCTCAGCCAACTCCTTGTTTCCGGTAATAATTCCAGCCTTTTCCATTCTTAATGGACCAATTTTAAACCGAACCAATTTCTTCCTCTTCACATATTTAAAAAAGCTTTTGCTATCCTCCATTATATTATTTGCTAATTTCCTCTCGTACTTCATTTTCCCCTCTCTTATGACTTTCTTAGTTACCCTCTGATGCTCTTTGAAGGTTTCCCAATCCTCTAGCTTCCCACTCCGCTTCGCTCTCTTATACTTACTCCCTTTGGATTTGATAGTGCACTTGATTTCATTAGTTAGCCACGGCTGCCATTTGCATCTCCTAGAGCCTTTCCTCCACTTTGGAATAAATTTGTCTTGAATCCTGTAAAAAATGTCCAAAAATACCTGCCATTTTCCCCAGTTGTCCTCCCAGCTAGTGTAACTTTCCATTTTATTTTGGCTAGCTCCTCCCTCATAGCTGCATAATCCCCTTTATTTAACTGCAGTACAGATGCTTCCGACTTCCTTTCCTTTTCCCTTTCTAATTGCAGCTCAAAAGTAACCATACCATGGTCACTATTCCCTATGGTTCCCCTACATCGAGGTCACTTATTAACTCTGCGTCGCTGCACAGCACCAAGTCCAGAATCGACTTCCCCCTGGTAGGTTCCTCCACTAGCTGATCCAAGAAAGTATCTCGTAGACATTCAATAAACTCACTGTCTTGTGTTCCTGCCCCCGTCTGATTATCCCAGTCCACCTTCATGTTGAAGTCCCCCATAACTACCGTATTGCTACCACTTTGACATGCCACTCTTAATTCCTGATTTATACTGCCACCGATATCTGAGCTACTTTTCGGAGGCCTGTAAATGACCCCCATTATGCTCCTCACGCCTTTACAATTTCTTAATTCGATCCAAACAGACTCTACCCACCTGTTTCAATGTCTTTCCTTTCAAACGCCTGAATTTCATTTCTTACCAACAGAGCTACCCCACCCCCTCTTCCCAACTTTCTGTCTTTTCTATAGGACGTGTACCCGGGAACATTGATTTCCCAATCCATTTGTGGGAATTCGGTCGTGTCCACAGGAAAAAGGGAATCTAAGGGTTGGATGTGATGTCGTGTATATTCTCTGCCAATCAATGGGAAACCTCCAAATCTTCAATCTTGGTGCAAGAGCCCACGAGGTACAAAGCAACCATCTCCTGTCCAAGCTGCAGATTGCAAGGGCTGTAAAGTGCTGCCACCGCCTGTTCACACCGAGTACTGCATGCATGAAGCGAGAGGGAGAGAGAGAGAGAGAGAGAGAGATCTAGGTATAATACCACCACCTGGTGTCCGGACTCGCGAACTACAGGATACATTATTTTTATTTTTCATGGGAGTGTTGGAGTATGAGAGGAGACTTGATTAAGGTTAACAAAATAGAGCAAGATGGATAATATGGAGCTCCATTGAAGAGGGAGGTCTCACCTGTGAAGGAGCAAGTGTGAGATCTCCCAGTTCATTCTTGCTCGGGCAGTGGTGGCCAATTGCAAGACAGCTCCAATTAGGGGAAGAGAATATGCTGTTTCAGTTCATGGGTTTGAAACGGTTTCCCCAGTTGTGCCATTCAGACTCAAAAGAGCAGATGCTTGCAGACAGGAAGGAAACCTAGTTTTATTGTGGAGAATTGCTTGTTTTTTGGGGTGAAGGTTGTTTGTGGTCTGAGATTCCTAAATATTTTACAATGGAAGCAGCACTTTTCCTTGTGCCTGATTGCTACATAGCGGGTAAAATGTCTCAAATCTATCGCTCAGCCAGTACTTTTGGTCATTGATTTGGAGAGAGAGTGATGGCTTGGCAATATTTATAGCATGGTAAGTCCAAAGCTCTGAAAGTGACGGTGTGGAAGGAGTTTGTCTGTTCTTTGTGTTTTCTGCCACCCTTGAGAACTTAAAAAGTGTCCGTGAATTGTGGTATTGGTGAGACACAAGCTTGTTTTGCCCTCTTTTTGTTCTGTATGTCTATAAAGTTTCAGTTTAGGGATAAAATGTCCAGACACTGTTCTGTTCAAAAGTCTAGTAACCAAATCAGATTCTCCCGAGTTCTTGTCATGGATATGCATCAAGAAGCCTGTTTTGCAGCAGTCGTGTTGCATTAGAGGTGCACATACAATTTTCAAAAATAATGAGTTTGAAACCAGAAAAAGATCAGGTCGTGCCCAAAGGTTCATCTGTGCTGTTCAATTGAATTGATGCCCCCAGGTCCAGAATGTGCACTTCCACCCCATGGTCTTGAGCTTCCCAAATCGCCAATGAACTTACGGCCCCCTTGAGCTGTGGAGTGTGGGAGGAAATCCACACAGACACCAAGAGGATGTAGAAACTTCTTGCAGTCAGTGCTGACTTGATCCTGGGGTGACTCGTGCTGGAGAGGTGGGACTACTGTCCTGCCTTCACCTTGTGATGGCTGATTTTTGTCTGATGGTGGATGGAGGTCTGACATGATATTCCCTTGGCCTTGAGGGAAAGAAGAGTAGAAATTGCAAGGGCTCTGACAGAAATATTTAAAACCTCTTTATCCATGGGTGAGGTGCCAGAGGAATGGAGGTAATCTAATGTTCCTTTGTTTAAAAACGGCTTCAAAAGCCAACCAGGTGAGCCGGACAAAATAGGTAAATTATTGGAGGGTAATCAGAGAGTACCTCGAAAAGAATCTGTTCAAATAGCTGGCCTTGATCAACCATAGCTTAGAATACGGGAGTTGGGCAGTGAGGTTGAGACTAGACAAGATATTGGTGAGGCCCTGTTGAGAGTACTGTGTGCAGTTCTGGTCACCAAATGAGAGGAAAGCTATCAACAAAGTAGAGAGGGTGCAGAGAAGATTTAAGTCAATGTTACCTGGATATCAGCAACTAGATTACAAAGAAAGATTCAGCAAATGAAGTCTTTATTCTATGGATTGTAGATGGTTGAGAGGGGATTTGATCGAGGTCTTTAAAATTACTAGGAGGATAGAACAAATTGATGTGGATAGACTTTTTTCATTGCGGGAGCAGAGATTGAAACAGGAGGTAAAAGTTTGGAAGTAACATGAGGGGGAACTTCTTTACTCAGAGTGGTGGCTGAGTGGAGTGAGCTTCCGGGAGAAATAGTGGCGGCAGGGTCCATTTTGTCATTTCAGGGAAAATTGGAGGGGAGGGGAATGCAGAGAGGTGGTACGAGAGGAGAGTATTTAGTTCAGTGCAGACAAGAAGGGCCAAGTGACCTGTTTCTGTGCTGTAATTGTTATAGGGTTAAAATGTGTGGCAGTAACTTGGAAGTCCGATGCGTATTTGGGAATGGGTCGATGGCCCCACTGAAATAGGCCGTTGATTCCCACTTGAAATAATTGCATCGAATTCACGGAACAAATTTGAATTTCTCTTTTGAAGATTTGGGATGTGTATTTACCAATTGTCGGAATTAAGTTTTAACCACCCAACACGAACTTTCTGACTCCTAAAACCAAGAAAACCAAGATTTTATTTGAGAGTTTTGGTCAATTTTTATAAATACTATCTAGATGTTTTCTCTCTTTATTGTTTTCTATTGGGCAGCTGTGGGAGGGGTTACTTTTTAAATCACTATGCATTAATTTTATTTTATTTTCAAATAAGAAATTTAAGTTTTTTTAATGCATATGTTAAATTAAATGTAAAAATGTTTCAAATAAGATGAATGAAGAATTGTTTCAGGAACTGGCGATCTTCCACGAGTGCCGTGAACCCCAGGAAGCAGGAATGTGTGAACGAAACACAAAACTGGCCAGAAGAACTGAGGAAACACAGCTAAAAGTGTCCAAAAAGGTGCTGATGTCATCTTGATTTTAATGCAGGTGACAACGAGGAATGCGTTGGGGCGGAGATGGTCTATGGGCAGCCAATACGGACGCCTTGGGGAACAAAGCCCGCAACACCAGTAGGGATGGATAATGGTGGGTAATGAATAAGCATATATTAGAGACACCGAGAGAGAGCGACACACACATACCCAGACAGACAGACACACACACACAGACACAGAGAGACAGATACACACACACAGACACACAGAGAAACACACACAGACAGAGACAGAGAGAGAAACACTGACAGCGAGAGAGAGACAGACAGAGACACACACAGACAGAGACACACACAGACAGAGACACACACAGACAGAGACACACACAGACAGAGACACACACAGACAGAGACACACACAGACACAGACACACACAGACACAGACAGATAGAGAGACACACACACAGACAGAGAGAGAGACACGCACACAGAAAGAGACAGAGAGGCACACATAGAGACAGAGAGAGACACACACACGACACAAAGAGACAGACACACACACACAGCCAGAGACAGAGACAAACACACAGCCAGAGACAGAGACAAACACACGACACAGAGAGACAGACACACACACACAGATACATACACACAGACATAGATAGAGAGAGACACACACAGAGACATAGACACACAGATATAGAGACACACACAGAGACACAGACAGAGAGACACACAGACAGCGACAAAGAGAGAGAGACACACACACAAACAGAGAGAGAGAGACACAGACAGAGAGACACACACACACGGACACACACAGATACAGAGACACAGAAAGAGACACAGACAGAGAGAGAGAGACACACACATACAGACACAGAGAGACACACATTGTGACACAGGGAGAGAGAGACACACACAGACAGAGACACACAAACAGACACAGAGACACACACACAGAGTGAGATACACACAGAGAGACGCAGAGAGAGAGATAGACACAGAGAGAGACACAGACACAGAGAGAAACACAGACAGAGAGAGACTCAGACACAGAGACACACAGACACAGAGAGACACACACAGACACAGAGAGACACACAGAGACACACACAGACACAGAGAGACACACACAGACACAGAGAGACACACAGACACAGAGAATCACACAGTCACAGATACACACACAGACCGATAGACAGACAGAGAGAGAGACACACAGACAGAGAGAATCACACACAGACACAGAGAATCACACACAGACACAGAGAATCACACACAGACACAGAGAATCACACACAGACACAGAGAATCACACAGAGACATAGAGAGAAACACACAGACGTAGTGACACACGCACACAGACAGACAGAGACCCCTTGGTTGTGCCCTTCACCTTCGCACTTAACTCCCTCATCTCTCCTGGCAGGATCTCATCACCTTTCCTACCCGTGGACCATGACATCTGTCTGCTCATCCTCCTTCCTGAGAATGGTGTGAACTCTACCGTAGAAACCCCACAGCAAAGAAAAGGGACCCTTCGGCCCTTCTCATCCATGGTGAAATATCATTCTGCCAGTCTCATCGACCTGCACCCAGTCCCTAACCCTCCTGACTTCCCACATCCATGGATCTCTGCAATTGATTCTTAAAACGTAAGAGTTTGAATGTTAAATGGCAGACCATTGAGGAATGTTGTCAAAGAAAGGGATTGAGGAACTGTGGTACAGAACTGCCTGAAAGTGGAGTCCCATGTAGAAATTGGGGGGGTGGGGGGGAGTGAAGAAAGCTTCTGGTATTTTGGCCTTCAGAAATGAGAGGATTGAGTGCAGGAGGTGGGAGGCCACGAGGAAGTTGGACGAGGCATGGGTGAGGCCAACTTGGGAACATTGTGTGCCGTTTGGGTGGCCGGAGGAGAGGAAGGATAGGAATGAGACAGCGCGTCGAGGAGAGGGACAAAGAAGGGGTTGGCTTTCGGGGTTTGAGTTCCAGGGGAAGGTTGGACAGGCTGGGACTTTATTCCCTGGAGCGTAGAAGATTGAGGAAGATTTGAAAATTGTGAGGGGGGACGGATCGTGTCCATGGGGACAGGCTGTTTCCAAGGAGAGTGGGAGAGATTCAAAGAGGAGGACATGGATTGAGATTGAAGGGGGATTTTCTTCCCTCAGAGGGGGGTGGGAGCGTGGAATGAGCTTTGGGCCAAGGTGGTGGAGGTGGGATGGACTGGACTCTTGGGGGGGAATGTGGGGCAGGTCCTGGTGTGGAAATGTGCAGCCTGAAGGGGAGATGGACTGGAGGCCCGAGGCAGCTCTCGGACCCTTCCCCAGTGGGACTGGGCTGGCGAAGAGATCCCGTGGAGGGGTGGCTTAAGCTCTCGCGAGAGCGACCCCTGGGGGCCGCCATGTTGTTGATCTTTCCCGCCTTCGGAGCAGTTGGTCGCGAGCGGGAGAGGTTCGTGTCGGTGCTTCACGGGCGGGAATCGGGGCATTTTGGGAGCGAGACCAGGGAGGAGGGAGTTTCCATGGGTCGCCCTTTGGGTCTGGGGCGGCCGGAGCTCGGAGGGGAACGGGCGGGGAGATGGTTGTGAGGTGGGGCCGGGGAACCGTGAGGGAGTTTGTGTCGGGGTGACAATAGGGTGTGTGGTAGTCGGGGCCCGTGAGGCTGACGGGGGGGTCGGGGCCCGCGAGGCTGAGGGGGGACGGGGCCCGCGAGCCTGAGGGGGGGTCGGGGCCCGCGAGCCTGAGGTGGGGGGGGCGGGGGCCGCGAGCCTGAGGTGGGGGGGTCGGGGGCGGCGAGGCTGAAGGGGGGTCGGGGGCCGCGAGCCTGAGGTGGGGGGGCGGGGGCCGCGAGGCTGAGGGGGGGGTCGGGGCCCGCGAGGCGGAGGGGGGGGTCGGGGCCCGCGAGGCGGAGGGGGGGGTCGGGGCCCGCGAGGCGGAGGCGGGGTCGGGGCCCGCGAGGCTGAGTGGGGGGTCGGGGACCCGCGAGGCGGAGGGGCGACGGGGACCCGCGAGGCTGACGGGGGGGTCGGGGCCCGCGAGCCTGAGGGGGGTCGGGGCCCGCGAGCCTGAGGTGGGGGGGGTCGGGGCCCGCGAGCCTGAGGTGGGGGGGTCGGGGGCGGCGAGCCTGAGGTGGGGGGGTCGGGGCCCGCGAGGCTGAGGGGGGACGGGGACCCAGAAGGCTGAGGGGGGACGGGGACCCAGAAGGCTGAGGGGGGACGGGGACCCAGAAGGCTGAGGGGGGACGGGGACCCAGAAGGCTGAGGGGGGACGGGGACCCAGAGGCTGAGGGGGGACGGTGACCCACAAGGCTGAGGGGGGACGGGGACCCACAAGGCTGAGGAGGGACGGGGACCGGGACCCAGAAGGCTGAGGGGGGACGGGGACCGGGACCCAGAAGGCTGAGGGGGGACGGGGACCCAGAAGGCTGAGGGGGGACGGGGACCCAGAGGCTGAGGGGGGACGGTGACCCACAAGGCTGAGGGGGGACGGGGACCCACAAGGCTGAGGAGGGACGGGGACCGGGACCCAGAAGGCTGAGGGGGGACGGGGACCGGGACCCAGAAGGCTGAGGAAGGACGGGGACCCAGAAGGCTGATGGGGGACGGGGGCCCAGAAGGCTGAGTTGGGACGGGGACGGGGACCCAGAAGGCTGAGGAGGAACGGGTACCCAGAAGGCTGAGGAGGGACGGGGACGGGGACCCAGAAGGCTGAGGGGGGACGGGGACCCAGAATGCTGAGGGGGGACGGGGACCCAGAAGGCTGAGGGGGGACGGGGACCCAAAAGCCTGAGGGGGACGGGGACCCAGAAGGCTGATGGGGGACGGGGACCCAGAAGGCTGAGGTGGGACGGCGACCCAGAAGGCTGAGGGGGGACGGGGACCCAGAAGGCTGAGGGGGGACGGGGACCCAGAAGGCTGAGGGGGGACGGGGACCCAGAAGGCTGAGGGAGGAAGGGGACCCAGAAGGCTGAGTGGGGACGGGGACCCAGAAGGCTGAGGGGGGACGGGGACCCAGAAGGCTGAGGGGGGACGTGGACCCAGAGGCTGAGGGGGGACGGGGACCCAGAAGGCTGAGGGGGGACGGGGACCCACAAGGCTGAGGGGGACCCACAAGGCTGAGGGGGGACGGGGACCCAGAAGGCTGAGGGGGGACGGGGACCCAGAAGGCTGAGGGGGGACGGGGACCCAGAAGGCTGAGGGGGGACGGGGACCCAGAAGGCTGAGGGGGGACGGGGACCCAGAGGCTGAGGGGGGACGGTGACCCACAAGGCTGAGGGGGGACGGGGACCCACAAGGCTGAGGAGGGACGGGGACCGGGACCCAGAAGGCTGAGGGGGGACGGGGACCGGGACCCAGAAGGCTGAGGGGGGACGGGGACCGGGACCCAGAAGGCTGAGGGGGGACGGGGACCCAGAAGGCTGAGGGGGGACGTGGACCCAGAAGGCTGAGGGGGGACGGGGACCCAGAAGGCTGAGGGGGGACGGGGACCCAGAAGGCTGAGGGGGGACGGGGACCCAGAAGGCTGAGGGGGGACGTGGACCCAGAAGGCTGAGGAGGGACGTGGACGGGGACCCAGAAGGCTGTGAGGGGACGGGGATCCAGAAGGCTGAGGGGGGACGGGGACCCTGAAGGCTGAGGGGGGACGGGGACCCAGAAGGCTGAGGGAGGGACGGGGACCCAGAAGGCTGAGGGGGGACGGGGACGGGGACCCAGAAGACTGAGGAGGGACGGGGACGGGGACCCTGAAGGCTGAGGGGGGACGGGGACCCTGAAGGCTGAGGAGGGACGGGGACCCAGAAGGCTGAGGGGGGACGGGGACCCAGAAGGCTGAGGGGGGACGGGGACACAGAAGGCTCAGGGGGGACGGGGACACAGAAGGCTCAGGGGGGACGGGGACCCAGAAGGCTCAGGGGGGACGGGGACCCAAAAGGCTGAGGGGGGACGGGTCTGGGACCCTGAAGGCTAAGGGGGGAAGGGGACCCAGAATGCTGAGGTGGGACGGGTCTGGGTCCCAGAAGGCTGAGTGGGGACGGGAACAGGGACCCACAAGGCTGCGGATGCCTGGAGCGCATGGCCGGGCAGGATAGTGGAGTCTGGAATAATAGGGACCTTTAACAATTAGACAGGCACATTGATGCGAGAAAAATAGTGTTTTACGGGTGTGAGGGGGGAAAGGTTCAGTTTGTAGAAGGCTTGAGCTATTGTCTTGGACACCGCCCTGGACATCTCAGGTAAAAACCCTCCACCATTGAGAACATTTGCAGGGAACGCTGCTGTCAGAGAGCAGCAGCAATCAAGGATCCACATCACCCGCTCTGTTCTCACTGCTCCCATCAGGAAAGAGGTATAGCCAGGTTCAGGAACAGCTGCTACTCCTTCACCACGAGACTCAACACACATTCAGGGACTCATTTAAAGACTCTCCCTTTTGCACTTTGAATTTTTTCTCTCTCTATTGCAGTTTGTTTTCATTTCCACATTTTCAGAGACTTCAAGTAGATGAGTCCAGTTGGGGAAACTTGGTTTTGGTCTATATCATGGTTACTTTTAACTCCTTTTATTGTTCATTTATATTAGTGTCTGGGCCCCTATGTGGTCCAGGTACAGCTGACAGACCTTTACCAAAGGGTCACGTTTATGTGATTTTTTTTTTTCCGTAGGTAACTGCAGTTCATTTCCATAGCCCAGCGTGCTATCGGACATCTAGTTGACCATGATACATCTCTTCGCGAAGGCCAGTGCTATTTTTATCAATGAGATTAGATATTTGGTCAAGTTGTCGCTTGTTTCAATGAAGAGATTGCTCCAGGTCTCACGTGGAGGTCACTGCTGTGATCGTGGTTAATTTTTCTGCGCTTTCTTGCCAAAATGGCCTCACTTTCACGCACGACAACGTAGAAAAGTTTAATGAAGCTCATCATCCCATTGGCCTTCATAACTATCCTATCAACCTGAGTGGCAACCTTGAGGGATGTTTGGATTTGAACCCCAAAGTCCCTCTGTTTAGCCTCACTCATGTAACCGACTGGTAACCTTGTACCCAGCCTTCTGGTTTGTCCTCCCAAAATGCATCACCTCACACTTACCTGGATTGAACTCCTTATCCTTCGACAACCTTCAGCTTCATCCACAACTCCTCCAACCTTCACATCATCTGCAGACATACTGACCCATCTTCTGCCTCTTCATCCAGGTCATTTATAAAAATCATCAAGAGCAGGGGTCCCAGAACAGATCCTTGTGGCACTCCACTCCTCTCTGCTTTCTTCCAACAAGACAATTTTTTATCCACAGCCAAAGTTACCCCGATCCTTTGCCAAATTGCTTTCTGATGAGTCTCGTCAAATTCTTGCTAAAATCCATGTAGACCACATCTACCACACGACCCTCATTCATTTCCTTTCTTACCCCACTCAAATAAAACTCATTTAGACTCATGAGGCATGACCTTCCCATCACAAAGCCATGCTGACTGACCTTGAGAAGTCTGTACTTCTGCAAATGCTCATAGATCCTATACTGGTCTATAATTCCCAAGATTCTCCCCATTACCTTTTCTAAACAAGGCGACTGCATTTGATGGTTTGCGCTGGATTTTGGGGGCAGGGGGCTGGGTGTTTGTGGGCAAGGGCTGGGTTTGGGGGCTGTAGGTGACTCGGAATTCTCTTCTCCTCTTAACTGCAAGGAACACTATGTCTAACTTCCTGCTGATGTGACTCTGTCTGTTTTATGACTGAATGAAGTGAATTTTGTGTAATATTGCACTTTATACCATGACAATCAATTGAATTTTGATCTTGGCATGTTTGGAAGAATGTTCTTAGTGACAGTGACCCAGGTTCAAATCTGTCACCATGTAAGGGATTTGAGTGTTTTTTTTTTTCTCACCCTTGTTGAAGTCGATTTCCTGTCAAGGTACAAAAAGATACAGTAACAAACCACAAACTCTAAAACACAGTCTTTATTGAGTCATGCCAGCAGGAATGAGGGGTACCAGTGGTGGGTGAACAGACTCACCTCACTATCAATGTTTGAACGGCAGTTAAAGAACACAGTCACATGGTAGAGCTTTTAAGACATTTTCCTGCCAACAAATTGGATAACATTTCTTGGAAGGTATTAGTACAGCTTCTGCTTTACATTTTGCACATCCTCTTCCTCAAGACACAGAAAGGATATGTTGTTGGCAATTTAATCTCATGTGCCCATTATAATTAAGAACATCCTTCTGGTCTACAAAATTTCAACAGAAATCTGGAAGGGTTGCTCACAGTACACATTGGTAATCATTCTCTGCCTGTCTGATTTCTGGTTTCCAATTTACACATGTAAATGTCTAATTTCATAGGAATTTTTAATTCTTGAAGTTGACAATGGTGGCTAACAGTTCAAAGCAGAAACAGCCATTCTGGGACTGAGTGGTGCTGAAGGCTTCTTGCAGCCTTTGGATCAGGCCTGATGAGCCTCCTTCAGGTGGCCAGAATACCCCCGATGTAAAGTCACATATTCTGCCCGAATGCGGCTGTAAGGAGGCCATGTGAAAGAGCAGATGCGGCTCGGAGGAGTACTTACCAATCTTCCTTCGGGAGGTATGATCTCCGTGTCTGAGCAATTCCCCCGAGGAACCTGAATGCAGCCGCCTGATGATAATCAGCCAGGGACCCAAATCCCCGCGCCTGACAGCCCCTCTCCTCATGCCCGACAACCCACCCTTCCCACGTCCGACAGCCCCATTCACCTCACCCGAGGGCCCCCATCACTGCTCCCGACACCACCCATGCCTCCCCTGCCCCAACATCCTGTGCCAGCCGCACCTGCCCTGATGTCCTGCGCTGACAGGAACTGGAGTGCGCTCTGAGGCGCCTCTCCTGAAGCTTTCCCTTTCAGGCTGCCATCTGAAAGAACATTCCATAGGGCTGTTTCTGCTTCTGCAGACTGATTCTTGACGTAGAATGCAGCTGAAAGTGGCTCCAGCTGTAGTCAATTCGCACTATTGTTTTAGAGATGAGGCAGGCATTAGGATATGAGACTCAGTCGTGGAGTTGAGAATTGATTCCTGTCTGAAATGTCCTTGGTCACTCTCTCTCCTAGCTTCCTGGCAAAATCTGTGTGATGATGTCTTCATCAGAATTATCAGAACAAGATCCAGCTAATATTCTGCACCCTTCATCAAATTGGAAAGTGAATGGGGGGAGTTGTGTGGTCAGGGCTTAATATGACACAGAATGATGCAGGTCTGTGTGGATTCAGTTGAAATGAGAGGGCAGATAACCTTTAACTTATCCCTGATCCCCCAACAAACCCACTCCCCCAATGCTAATCCCCCAAATGGCACAAGGTTGAACTGAGTCCTTTCAGGGTGAGAGGCAGAAGAGTGGCCTTTGTTCTGTACAAGGGCCAACAGATGCCAAGGACCGATCACCTCAAGGAGTGAACGAGGATTTAGAATAGGTTTTCCCCAACACAGAACAAAGTAGGAGCAGGAGGCTGTTTCTCCCCGTGAGCCTATTCTGCCTTTAGGTGAAGGACCACCAGAATGAGGAATAAAGAATGAAGCTGGAGGAACTCAGCAGGTTAGGCAGTGTCCATGGAGAGAGATGGTCAGTTAATGATTCAGGTCCGTACACAGACTGAAGCGAGAAGGGGAGCTGGCACAAAATTGGGAGGGCCCAGTGCCTCGGAAGCCACAGAGGATCACAAGACCACCCGACAGGCTGAACTTGTGATGGACACTATGAACTATGTATGTCATAAAGTACAGTACGTGCTCTGTGTCGCCAGATCACCTCGTTGGGTTTTATCTCAAAGAAGTGGTGAAAGGCTTTGATATAGATGTATGGACTGGCCAGTCCATATCTACCTGACCTTCTCCAACCTCTCCCTTAGCTCCACCCTGGATTTCCCGGACTAGCCCCCTCTTGCTTCTGTTCATGGAACCTGGCCCAGTCGTGTATCAGTAATGCTCAGGTTTTTGGTCATTGAAGGTGTTTAATCACTCCATCCTATTTGACGTGATTATTGTGTGCACCACAATGCTGATCCCAAAGGCTTTGGGCAATGTGTACACCTGGTGTAACTGTGCCCAAACTGTCTGGGCTGCACACGTGGATGAGGAATCGAACTCCCACTTTGAGGTGACTCAGAGAATTAATGAAGGACACAGAGTTTCACCAAACCACACTCCAACTCTCTTCGTTCTTATATGCAAGATTCTTTGCACAAAACAGAGAGAGAGTTATTGATCGTATTTACACCAGCTTGACTTCAAGTCACAAGATAGTCTCGCGAGCCATTTACTTGAATGATGGCTCGCGTGGCAGCACCCACTCCTGGCGACTGTGGGTCACTCTGATTAGGGCGTCCGAGCAATGCCAGCATAAATGTTGCCAATATTTAGGAGAAGTGTTGCCCAATTAAGGAATGGTTGTGGTGTTTTGGAGAATTTGTGTACAATGGTTGTTTTGGGAGAAGTGGAGGTTCTAATAAACAAAAACTGAAGGTTGTGTTTTGAAGGAAAGTATGGAGTGCTTTGCTAAAAAGGGACAAAAGTTGTATTTTTCAAAATAGGTCCTGTTTTTGGGTCAAAACCGACATCTTTACTGTGCAAAAATGTGTGCAATTTTCATTTCAAAAGCCAAAACTGTGATTTTCAAATTGGGGTTGAAAAAAACATCTGTGCTTTGTAAAATATGATACAATAAGATACAGGAGCAGAAGTAGGCCATTTGGCCCATTGTGTCCATTCCATCATGAACTGATCCATTCTCCCACTCACCTTTAATACCTTGACTATTCAGATATGTCACGGAGTTGTGTTAACCTTTAATATTAATTTAATATTTCTCGTATATAAAAATGTCTTAGTAAATTAAATTACTGAGGTAAAATATTGTACCTGTATTCTTGATGAGTTAGCTTGGATGTTTCCAGGTGTACAGAAGCCATACCACTTGGGATCATTAAAGCAAACACTGTGTCTGGGGCTCGAGAAAAATTTTTTCAATTGGTTTGGTTTGCCTCAAGAAATGAAATCAGATCAGGGAAAGAATTTTATGTCAGATGTATTTCAACCGTTAGTTTATAAACAAGGAGCTCAACAAATTGCATTGTCAGGATTTAAATATGGCGGTTCGGAAATTATGTAAAGATAAAATGCCCAGGGTTTCTTTGGAAAAATTGACTTGGAAATATGAGTTGGTGGGGGGGGGGGGGGGGGGGGTGGGTGTGGTTTGTGTCTTCCTCATTTTAAGAATTTTGAAAAGCAGCTCAATTGAGATTTATAAATATATTGAATAATTTAGATGATATTCCAGCTTGGGTTTCTGTTGAATTTAATGCAATAGGGAATACGAATCCCCAAGATTTTATTTACAAATGGAATCCTAAGCTTTATTTGGAAGTGGGGAATCATCTATTTTGAAACATTTGATTGAGTTGATAATGAAATTGGCATGAAAGGTTTAATATTGAAATAGGCATTTTCCTTCTTCAATAGACAACCAATCCTGGAAGATTTGGAGATGGAAGGGTATTAAGAAAATTAGTTTTGAGGATGAGATTGAAATCTTTGAAAGAATTATCTTGTTATTACCAAGTTAAAGCTTTTTTATCTGTAAAAATAGGTCTTACTTTGATGTTACCTAATCAAAGTGAATTAGAATTACTGATTTGTTATCCTACTGGAAATAAATTTATTTCAGTAATGTATAACTTGCTTCAATCTAAGACCTCCAAAACTGGAGTGAATAAATCTAGATGAAGATGGGAAATAGATTTAAATTCTCAAATAAGCGAAAAGGATTGGATGGATTTGTGTAAATAATATGACTAAGATATAGGTTGGTTCAATATAATTTTTTACATCAGTTCTATTTGACAACGTAGAAAAGTTTAATGAAGCTCATCAAGGCTGAGGGGGGTCGGGGACCCAGAAGGCTGAGGGGGGATGGGGACCCAGAAGGCTGAGGGGGGACGGGGACCCAGAAGGCTGAGGGGGGACGGGGACCCAGAAGGCTGAGGGGGGACGGGGACCCAGAAGGCTGAGGTGGGACGGGAACCCAGAAGGCTGAGGGGGGACGGCGACTCAGAAGGCTGAGGGGGACGGGGACTCAGAAGGCTGAGGGGGACGGGGACTCAGAAGGCTGAGGGGGTCGGGGACCCAGAAGGCTGAGGAGGACGGGGTCCCAGAATGCTGACGGGGGACGGGGACCCATAAGGCTGAGGTGGGACGGGGACGGGGACCCAGAAGGCTGAGGGGGGACGGGGACCAAGAAGGCTGAGGGGGGATGGGGACCCAGAAGGCTCAGGGGGGACGTGGACCCAGAAGGCTGAGTGGGGACGGGGACCCAGAAGGCTGAGGGGGGACGGGGACCCAAAAGGCTGAGGGGGGACGGGTCTGGGACCAAGAAGGCTAAGGGGGGACGGGGACAGGGACCCAGAATGCTGAGGGGCGACGGGGACCCCGAAGGCTGAGTGGGGACGGGGACCCACAAGGCTGCGGATGCCTGGAGCGCATGGCCGGGCAGGATAGTGGAGTCTGGAATAATAGGGACCTTTAACATTTAGACAGGCACATTGATGCAAGAAAAATAGTGGGTTACGGGTGTGAGGGGAGAACGGTTCAGTTTGTAGAAGGTTTGAGCTATTGTCTTGTGACACCAATACCCCTGAGCAAAAAGCTCTGCAAAAGTACGGACACCGCCCAGAACATCTCATGTAAAAACCCTCCACCATTGAGAACATTTGCAGGGAACGCTGCTGTCAGAGAGCAGCAGCAATCAAGGATCCACATCACCCGCTCTGTTCTCACTGCTCCCATCAGGGAAGAGGTATAGCCAGGTTCAGGAACAGCTGCTACCCCTTCACCACCAGACTCAACACACATTCAGGGACTCATTTAAAGACTCTCCCTTTTGCACTTTGAATTTTTTTCTCTCTGTTGCAGTTTGTTTTCATATCCACATTTTCAGAGATTACAAGTCGATGAGTCCAGTTGGGGAAACTTGGTTTTGGTCTATATAATGGTTACTTTCATCCCCTTTTATTGTTCATTTGTATTAGTGTCTGGGCCCCTATGTGGTCCAGGTACAGCTGACAGACCTTTACCAAAGGGTCACGTTTATGTGATTTTTTTTTCCCGTAGGTAACGGCAGTTCGTTTCCACAGCCCAACGTGCTATCGGACATCCAGTTGATCGTGATACATCTCTTCGCGAAGGCCAGTGCTATTTTTATAAATGAGATTAGATATTTGGTCAAGTTGTCGCTTGTTTCAATGAGATTGTCAGGTCTCACGTGGAGGTCACTGCTGTGATCGTGGTTAATTTTTCTGCGCTTTCTTGCCAAAATGGCCTCACTTTCACGCACGACAACGTAGAAAAGTTTAATGAAGCTCATCATCCCATTGGCCTTCATAACTATCCTATCAACCTGAGTGGCAACCTTGAGGGATGTTTGGATTTGAACCCCAAAGTCCCTCTGTTTAGCCTCACTCATGTAACCGACTGGTAACCTTGTACCCAGCCTTCTGGTTTGTCCTCCCAAAATACCTGGATTGAACTCCTTATCCTTCGACAACCTTCAGCTTCATCCACAACTCCTCCAACCTTCACATCATCTGCAGACATACTGACCCATCTTCTGCCTCTTCATCCAGGTCATTTATAAAAATCATCAAGAGCAGGGGTCCCAGAACAGATCCTTGTGGCACTCCACTCCTCTCTGCTTTCTTCCAACAAGACAATTTTTTATCCACAGCCAAAGTTACCCCGATCCTTTGCCAAATTGCTTTCTGATGAGTCTCGTCAAATTCTTGCTAAAATCCATGTAGACCACATCTACCACACGACCCTCATTCATTTCCTTTCTTACCCCACTCAAATAAAACTCATTTAGACTCATGAGGCATGACCTTCCCATCACAAAGCCATGCTGACTGACCTTGAGAAGTCTGTACTTCTGCAAATGCTCATAGATCCTATACTGGTCTATAATTCCCAAGATTCTCCCCATTACCTTTTCTAAACAAGGCGACTGCATTTGATGGTTTGCGCTGGATTTTGGGGGCAGGGGGCTGGGTGTTTGTGGGCAAGGGCTGGGTTTGGGGGCTGTAGGTGACTCGGAATTCTCTTCTCCTCTTAACTGCAAGGAACACTATGTCTAACTTCCTGCTGATGTGACTCTGTCTGTTTTATGACTGAATGAAGTGAATTTTGTGTAATATTGCACTTTATACCATGACAATCAATTGAATTTTGATCTTGGCATGTTTGGAAGAATGTTCTTAGTGACAGTGACCCAGGTTCAAATCTGTCACCATGTAAGGGATTTGAGTGTTTTTTTTTTTTCTCACCCTTGTTGAAGTCGATTTCCTGTCAAGGTACAAAAAGATACAGTAACAAACCACAAACTCTAAAACACAGTCTTTATTGAGTCATGCCAGCAGGAATGAGGGGTACCAGTGGTGGGTGAACAGACTCACCTCACTATCAATGTTTGAACGGCAGTTAAAGAACACAGTCACATGGTAGAGCTTTTAAGACATTTTCCTGCCAACAAATTGGATAACATTTCTTGGAAGGTATTAGTACAGCTTCTGCTTTACATTTTGCACATCCTCTTCCTCAAGACACAGAAAGGATATGTTGTTGGCAATTTAATCTCATGTGCCCATTATAATTAAGAACATCCTTCTGGTCTACAAAATTTCAACAGAAATCTGGAAGGGTTGCTCACAGTACACATTGGTAATCATTCTCTGCCTGTCTGATTTCTGGTTTCCAATTTACACATGTAAATGTCTAATTTCATAGGAATTTTTAATTCTTGAAGTTGACAATGGTGGCTAACAGTTCAAAGCAGAAACAGCCATTCTGGGACTGAGTGGTGCTGAAGGCTTCTTGCAGCCTTTGGATCAGGCCTGATGAGCCTCCTTCAGGTGGCCAGAATACCCCCGATGTAAAGTCACATATTCTGCCCGAATGCGGCTGTAAGGAGGCCATGTGAAAGAGCAGATGCGGCTCGGAGGAGTACTTACCAATCTTCCTTCGGGAGGTATGATCTCCGTGTCTGAGCAATTCCCCCGAGGAACCTGAATGCAGCCGCCTGATGATAATCAGCCAGGGACCCAAATCCCCGCGCCTGACAGCCCCTCTCCTCATGCCCGACAACCCACCCTTCCCACGTCCGACAGCCCCATTCACCTCACCCGAGGGCCCCCATCACTGCTCCCGACACCACCCATGCCTCCCCTGCCCCAACATCCTGTGCCAGCCGCACCTGCCCTGATGTCCTGCGCTGACAGGAACTGGAGTGCGCTCTGAGGCGCCTCTCCTGAAGCTTTCCCTTTCAGGCTGCCATCTGAAAGAACATTCCATAGGGCTGTTTCTGCTTCTGCAGACTGATTCTTGACGTAGAATGCAGCTGAAAGTGGCTCCAGCTGTAGTCAATTCGCACTATTGTTTTAGAGATGAGGCAGGCATTAGGATATGAGACTCAGTCGTGGAGTTGAGAATTGATTCCTGTCTGAAATGTCCTTGGTCACTCTCTCTCCTAGCTTCCTGGCAAAATCTGTGTGATGATGTCTTCATCAGAATTATCAGAACAAGATCCAGCTAATATTCTGCACCCTTCATCAAATTGGAAAGTGAATGGGGGGAGTTGTGTGGTCAGGGCTTAATATGACACAGAATGATGCAGGTCTGTGTGGATTCAGTTGAAATGAGAGGGCAGATAACCTTTAACTTATCCCTGATCCCCCAACAAACCCACTCCCCCAATGCTAATCCCCCAAATGGCACAAGGTTGAACTGAGTCCTTTCAGGGTGAGAGGCAGAAGAGTGGCCTTTGTTCTGTACAAGGGCCAACAGATGCCAAGGACCGATCACCTCAAGGAGTGAACGAGGATTTAGAATAGGTTTTCCCCAACACAGAACAAAGTAGGAGCAGGAGGCTGTTTCTCCCCGTGAGCCTATTCTGCCTTTAGGTGAAGGACCACCAGAATGAGGAATAAAGAATGAAGCTGGAGGAACTCAGCAGGTTAGGCAGTGTCCATGGAGAGAGATGGTCAGTTAATGATTCAGGTCCGTACACAGACTGAAGCGAGAAGGGGAGCTGGCACAAAATTGGGAGGGCCCAGTGCCTCGGAAGCCACAGAGGATCACAAGACCACCCGACAGGCTGAACTTGTGATGGACACTATGAACTATGTATGTCATAAAGTACAGTACGTGCTCTGTGTCGCCAGATCACCTCGTTGGGTTTTATCTCAAAGAAGTGGTGAAAGGCTTTGATATAGATGTATGGACTGGCCAGTCCATATCTACCTGACCTTCTCCAACCTCTCCCTTAGCTCCACCCTGGATTTCCCGGACTAGCCCCCTCTTGCTTCTGTTCATGGAACCTGGCCCAGTCGTGTATCAGTAATGCTCAGGTTTTTGGTCATTGAAGGTGTTTAATCACTCCATCCTATTTGACGTGATTATTGTGTGCACCACAATGCTGATCCCAAAGGCTTTGGGCAATGTGTACACCTGGTGTAACTGTGCCCAAACTGTCTGGGCTGCACACGTGGATGAGGAATCGAACTCCCACTTTGAGGTGACTCAGAGAATTAATGAAGGACACAGAGTTTCACCAAACCACACTCCAACTCTCTTCGTTCTTATATGCAAGATTCTTTGCACAAAACAGAGAGAGAGTTATTGATTGTATTTACACCAGCTTGACTTCAAGTCACAAGATAGTCTCGCGAGCCATTTACTTGAATGATGGCTCGCGTGGCAGCACCCACTCCTGGCGACTGTGGGTCACTCTGATTAGGGCGTCCGAGCAATGCCAGCATAAATGTTGCCAATATTTAGGAGAAGTGTTGCCCAATTAAGGAATGGTTGTGGTGTTTTGGAGAATTTGTGTACAATGGTTGTTTTGGGAGAAGTGGAGGTTCTAATAAACAAAAACTGAAGGTTGTGTTTTGAAGGAAAGTATGGAGTGCTTTGCTAAAAAGGGACAAAAGTTGTATTTTTCAAAATAGGTCCTGTTTTTGGGTCAAAACCGACATCTTTACTGTGCAAAAATGTGTGCAATTTTCATTTCAAAAGCCAAAACTGTGATTTTCAAATTGGGGTTGAAAAAAACATCTGTGCTTTGTAAAATATGATACAATAAGATACAGGAGCAGAAGTAGGCCATTTGGCCCATTGTGTCCATTCCATCATGAACTGATCCATTCTCCCACTCACCTTTAATACCTTGACTATTCAGATATGTCACGGAGTTGTGTTAACCTTTAATATTAATTTAATATTTCTCGTATATAAAAATGTCTTAGTAAATTAAATTACTGAGGTAAAATATTGTACCTGTATTCTTGATGAGTTAGCTTGGATGTTTCCAGGTGTACAGAAGCCATACCACTTGGGATCATTAAAGCAAACACTGTGTCTGGGGCTCGAGAAAAATTTTTTCAATTGGTTTGGTTTGCCTCAAGAAATGAAATCAGATCAGGGAAAGAATTTTATGTCAGATGTATTTCAACCGTTAGTTTATAAACAAGGAGCTCAACAAATTGCATTGTCAGGATTTAAATATGGCGGTTCGGAAATTATGTAAAGATAAAATGCCCAGGGTTTCTTTGGAAAAATTGACTTGGAAATATGAGTTGGTGGGGGGGGGGGGGGGGGGGGTGGGTGTGGTTTGTGTCTTCCTCATTTTAAGAATTTTGAAAAGCAGCTCAATTGAGATTTATAAATATATTGAATAATTTAGATGATATTCCAGCTTGGGTTTCTGTTGAATTTAATGCAATAGGGAATACGAATCCCCAAGATTTTATTTACAAATGGAATCCTAAGCTTTATTTGGAAGTGGGGAATCATCTATTTTGAAACATTTGATTGAGTTGATAATGAAATTGGCATGAAAGGTTTAATATTGAAATAGGCATTTTCCTTCTTCAATAGACAACCAATCCTGGAAGATTTGGAGATGGAAGGGTATTAAGAAAATTAGTTTTGAGGATGAGATTGAAATCTTTGAAAGAATTATCTTGTTATTACCAAGTTAAAGCTTTTTTATCTGTAAAAATAGGTCTTACTTTGATGTTACCTAATCAAAGTGAATTAGAATTACTGATTTGTTATCCTACTGGAAATAAATTTATTTCAGTAATGTATAACTTGCTTCAATCTAAGACCTCCAAAACTGGAGTGAATAAATCTAGATGAAGATGGGAAATAGATTTAAATTCTCAAATAAGCGAAAAGGATTGGATGGATTTGTGTAAATAATATGACTAAGATATAGGTTGGTTCAATATAATTTTTTACATCAGTTCTATTTGACAACGTAGAAAAGTTTAATGAAGCTCATCAAGGCTGAGGGGGGTCGGGGACCCAGAAGGCTGAGGGGGGATGGGGACCCAGAAGGCTGAGGGGGGACGGGGACCCAGAAGGCTGAGGGGGGACGGGGACCCAGAAGGCTGAGGGGGGACGGGGACCCAGAAGGCTGAGGTGGGACGGGAACCCAGAAGGCTGAGGGGGGACGGCGACTCAGAAGGCTGAGGGGGACGGGGACTCAGAAGGCTGAGGGGGACGGGGACTCAGAAGGCTGAGGGGGTCGGGGACCCAGAAGGCTGAGGAGGACGGGGTCCCAGAATGCTGACGGGGGACGGGGACCCATAAGGCTGAGGTGGGACGGGGACGGGGACCCAGAAGGCTGAGGGGGGACGGGGACCAAGAAGGCTGAGGGGGGATGGGGACCCAGAAGGCTCAGGGGGGACGTGGACCCAGAAGGCTGAGTGGGGACGGGGACCCAGAAGGCTGAGGGGGGACGGGGACCCAAAAGGCTGAGGGGGGACGGGTCTGGGACCAAGAAGGCTAAGGGGGGACGGGGACAGGGACCCAGAATGCTGAGGGGCGACGGGGACCCCGAAGGCTGAGTGGGGACGGGGACCCACAAGGCTGCGGATGCCTGGAGCGCATGGCCGGGCAGGATAGTGGAGTCTGGAATAATAGGGACCTTTAACATTTAGACAGGCACATTGATGCAAGAAAAATAGTGGGTTACGGGTGTGAGGGGAGAACGGTTCAGTTTGTAGAAGGTTTGAGCTATTGTCTTGTGACACCAATACCCCTGAGCAAAAAGCTCTGCAAAAGTACGGACACCGCCCAGAACATCTCATGTAAAAACCCTCCACCATTGAGAACATTTGCAGGGAACGCTGCTGTCAGAGAGCAGCAGCAATCAAGGATCCACATCACCCGCTCTGTTCTCACTGCTCCCATCAGGGAAGAGGTATAGCCAGGTTCAGGAACAGCTGCTACCCCTTCACCACCAGACTCAACACACATTCAGGGACTCATTTAAAGACTCTCCCTTTTGCACTTTGAATTTTTTTCTCTCTGTTGCAGTTTGTTTTCATATCCACATTTTCAGAGATTACAAGTCGATGAGTCCAGTTGGGGAAACTTGGTTTTGGTCTATATAATGGTTACTTTCATCCCCTTTTATTGTTCATTTGTATTAGTGTCTGGGCCCCTATGTGGTCCAGGTACAGCTGACAGACCTTTACCAAAGGGTCACGTTTATGTGATTTTTTTTTCCCGTAGGTAACTGCAGTTCGTTTCCACAGCCCAACGTGCTATCGGACATCCAGTTGATCGTGATACATCTCTTCGCGAAGGCCAGTGCTATTTTTATAAATGAGATTAGATATTTGGTCAAGTTGTCGCTTGTTTCAATGAGATTGTCAGGTCTCACGTGGAGGTCACTGCTGTGATCGTGGTTAATTTTTCTGCGCTTTCTTGCCAAAATGGCCTCACTTTCACGCACGACAACGTAGAAAAGTTTAATGAAGCTCATCATCCCATTGGCCTTCATAACTATCCTATCAACCTGAGTGGCAACCTTGAGGGATGTTTGGATTTGAACCCCAAAGTCCCTCTGTTTAGCCTCACTCATGTAACCGACTGGTAACCTTGTACCCAGCCTTCTGGTTTGTCCTCCCAAAATACCTGGATTGAACTCCTTATCCTTCGACAACCTTCAGCTTCATCCACAACTCCTCCAACCTTCACATCATCTGCAGACATACTGACCCATCTTCTGCCTCTTCATCCAGGTCATTTATAAAAATCATCAAGAGCAGGGGTCCCAGAACAGATCCTTGTGGCACTCCACTCCTCTCTGCTTTCTTCCAACAAGACAATTTTTTATCCACAGCCAAAGTTACCCCGATCCTTTGCCAAATTGCTTTCTGATGAGTCTCGTCAAATTCTTGCTAAAATCCATGTAGACCACATCTACCACACGACCCTCATTCATTTCCTTTCTTACCCCACTCAAATAAAACTCATTTAGACTCATGAGGCATGACCTTCCCATCACAAAGCCATGCTGACTGACCTTGAGAAGTCTGTACTTCTGCAAATGCTCATAGATCCTATACTGGTCTATAATTCCCAAGATTCTCCCCATTACCTTTTCTAAACAAGGCGACTGCATTTGATGGTTTGCGCTGGATTTTGGGGGCAGGGGGCTGGGTGTTTGTGGGCAAGGGCTGGGTTTGGGGGCTGTAGGTGACTCGGAATTCTCTTCTCCTCTTAACTGCAAGGAACACTATGTCTAACTTCCTGCTGATGTGACTCTGTCTGTTTTATGACTGAATGAAGTGAATTTTGTGTAATATTGCACTTTATACCATGACAATCAATTGAATTTTGATCTTGGCATGTTTGGAAGAATGTTCTTAGTGACAGTGACCCAGGTTCAAATCTGTCACCATGTAAGGGATTTGAGTGTTTTTTTTTTTTCTCACCCTTGTTGAAGTCGATTTCCTGTCAAGGTACAAAAAGATACAGTAACAAACCACAAACTCTAAAACACAGTCTTTATTGAGTCATGCCAGCAGGAATGAGGGGTACCAGTGGTGGGTGAACAGACTCACCTCACTATCAATGTTTGAACGGCAGTTAAAGAACACAGTCACATGGTAGAGCTTTTAAGACATTTTCCTGCCAACAAATTGGATAACATTTCTTGGAAGGTATTAGTACAGCTTCTGCTTTACATTTTGCACATCCTCTTCCTCAAGACACAGAAAGGATATGTTGTTGGCAATTTAATCTCATGTGCCCATTATAATTAAGAACATCCTTCTGGTCTACAAAATTTCAACAGAAATCTGGAAGGGTTGCTCACAGTACACATTGGTAATCATTCTCTGCCTGTCTGATTTCTGGTTTCCAATTTACACATGTAAATGTCTAATTTCATAGGAATTTTTAATTCTTGAAGTTGACAATGGTGGCTAACAGTTCAAAGCAGAAACAGCCATTCTGGGACTGAGTGGTGCTGAAGGCTTCTTGCAGCCTTTGGATCAGGCCTGATGAGCCTCCTTCAGGTGGCCAGAATACCCCCGATGTAAAGTCACATATTCTGCCCGAATGCGGCTGTAAGGAGGCCATGTGAAAGAGCAGATGCGGCTCGGAGGAGTACTTACCAATCTTCCTTCGGGAGGTATGATCTCCGTGTCTGAGCAATTCCCCCGAGGAACCTGAATGCAGCCGCCTGATGATAATCAGCCAGGGACCCAAATCCCCGCGCCTGACAGCCCCTCTCCTCATGCCCGACAACCCACCCTTCCCACGTCCGACAGCCCCATTCACCTCACCCGAGGGCCCCCATCACTGCTCCCGACACCACCCATGCCTCCCCTGCCCCAACATCCTGTGCCAGCCGCACCTGCCCTGATGTCCTGCGCTGACAGGAACTGGAGTGCGCTCTGAGGCGCCTCTCCTGAAGCTTTCCCTTTCAGGCTGCCATCTGAAAGAACATTCCATAGGGCTGTTTCTGCTTCTGCAGACTGATTCTTGACGTAGAATGCAGCTGAAAGTGGCTCCAGCTGTAGTCAATTCGCACTATTGTTTTAGAGATGAGGCAGGCATTAGGATATGAGACTCAGTCGTGGAGTTGAGAATTGATTCCTGTCTGAAATGTCCTTGGTCACTCTCTCTCCTAGCTTCCTGGCAAAATCTGTGTGATGATGTCTTCATCAGAATTATCAGAACAAGATCCAGCTAATATTCTGCACCCTTCATCAAATTGGAAAGTGAATGGGGGGAGTTGTGTGGTCAGGGCTTAATATGACACAGAATGATGCAGGTCTGTGTGGATTCAGTTGAAATGAGAGGGCAGATAACCTTTAACTTATCCCTGATCCCCCAACAAACCCACTCCCCCAATGCTAATCCCCCAAATGGCACAAGGTTGAACTGAGTCCTTTCAGGGTGAGAGGCAGAAGAGTGGCCTTTGTTCTGTACAAGGGCCAACAGATGCCAAGGACCGATCACCTCAAGGAGTGAACGAGGATTTAGAATAGGTTTTCCCCAACACAGAACAAAGTAGGAGCAGGAGGCTGTTTCTCCCCGTGAGCCTATTCTGCCTTTAGGTGAAGGACCACCAGAATGAGGAATAAAGAATGAAGCTGGAGGAACTCAGCAGGTTAGGCAGTGTCCATGGAGAGAGATGGTCAGTTAATGATTCAGGTCCGTACACAGACTGAAGCGAGAAGGGGAGCTGGCACAAAATTGGGAGGGCCCAGTGCCTCGGAAGCCACAGAGGATCACAAGACCACCCGACAGGCTGAACTTGTGATGGACACTATGAACTATGTATGTCATAAAGTACAGTACGTGCTCTGTGTCGCCAGATCACCTCGTTGGGTTTTATCTCAAAGAAGTGGTGAAAGGCTTTGATATAGATGTATGGACTGGCCAGTCCATATCTACCTGACCTTCTCCAACCTCTCCCTTAGCTCCACCCTGGATTTCCCGGACTAGCCCCCTCTTGCTTCTGTTCATGGAACCTGGCCCAGTCGTGTATCAGTAATGCTCAGGTTTTTGGTCATTGAAGGTGTTTAATCACTCCATCCTATTTGACGTGATTATTGTGTGCACCACAATGCTGATCCCAAAGGCTTTGGGCAATGTGTACACCTGGTGTAACTGTGCCCAAACTGTCTGGGCTGCACACGTGGATGAGGAATCGAACTCCCACTTTGAGGTGACTCAGAGAATTAATGAAGGACACAGAGTTTCACCAAACCACACTCCAACTCTCTTCGTTCTTATATGCAAGATTCTTTGCACAAAACAGAGAGAGAGTTATTGATCGTATTTACACCAGCTTGACTTCAAGTCACAAGATAGTCTCGCGAGCCATTTACTTGAATGATGGCTCGCGTGGCAGCACCCACTCCTGGCGACTGTGGGTCACTCTGATTAGGGCGTCCGAGCAATGCCAGCATAAATGTTGCCAATATTTAGGAGAAGTGTTGCCCAATTAAGGAATGGTTGTGGTGTTTTGGAGAATTTGTGTACAATGGTTGTTTTGGGAGAAGTGGAGGTTCTAATAAACAAAAACTGAAGGTTGTGTTTTGAAGGAAAGTATGGAGTGCTTTGCTAAAAAGGGACAAAAGTTGTATTTTTCAAAATAGGTCCTGTTTTTGGGTCAAAACCGACATCTTTACTGTGCAAAAATGTGTGCAATTTTCATTTCAAAAGCCAAAACTGTGATTTTCAAATTGGGGTTGAAAAAAACATCTGTGCTTTGTAAAATATGATACAATAAGATACAGGAGCAGAAGTAGGCCATTTGGCCCATTGTGTCCATTCCATCATGAACTGATCCATTCTCCCACTCACCTTTAATACCTTGACTATTCAGATATGTCACGGAGTTGTGTTAACCTTTAATATTAATTTAATATTTCTCGTATATAAAAATGTCTTAGTAAATTAAATTACTGAGGTAAAATATTGTACCTGTATTCTTGATGAGTTAGCTTGGATGTTTCCAGGTGTACAGAAGCCATACCACTTGGGATCATTAAAGCAAACACTGTGTCTGGGGCTCGAGAAAAATTTTTTCAATTGGTTTGGTTTGCCTCAAGAAATGAAATCAGATCAGGGAAAGAATTTTATGTCAGATGTATTTCAACCGTTAGTTTATAAACAAGGAGCTCAACAAATTGCATTGTCAGGATTTAAATATGGCGGTTCGGAAATTATGTAAAGATAAAATGCCCAGGGTTTCTTTGGAAAAATTGACTTGGAAATATGAGTTGGTGGGGGGGGGGGGGGGGGGGGGTGGGTGTGGTTTGTGTCTTCCTCATTTTAAGAATTTTGAAAAGCAGCTCAATTGAGATTTATAAATATATTGAATAATTTAGATGATATTCCAGCTTGGGTTTCTGTTGAATTTAATGCAATAGGGAATACGAATCCCCAAGATTTTATTTACAAATGGAATCCTAAGCTTTATTTGGAAGTGGGGAATCATCTATTTTGAAACATTTGATTGAGTTGATAATGAAATTGGCATGAAAGGTTTAATATTGAAATAGGCATTTTCCTTCTTCAATAGACAACCAATCCTGGAAGATTTGGAGATGGAAGGGTATTAAGAAAATTAGTTTTGAGGATGAGATTGAAATCTTTGAAAGAATTATCTTGTTATTACCAAGTTAAAGCTTTTTTATCTGTAAAAATAGGTCTTACTTTGATGTTACCTAATCAAAGTGAATTAGAATAACTGATTTGTTATCCTACTGGAAATAAATTTATTTCAGTAATGTATAACTTGCTTCAATCTAAGACCTCCAAAACTGGAGTGAATAAATCTAGATGAAGATGGGAAATAGATTTAAATTCTCAAATAAGCGAAAAGGATTGGATGGATTTGTGTAAATAATCTGACTAAGATATAGGTTGGTTCAATATCATTTTTTACATCAGTTCTATTTGACTCCACAAAAATCAAATAGATTAAATCCTGCCGTATCGGATTAATGTTTTCGATGTGAACCTGAGATTGGAACATTTTTGCATTCAACTTGGCAATGTCCTAAAGTTAGACAATTTTGGATTGGGGTACGTAATTTTCACAGGCCTTCATGTTATTTTTACCGAGTAATATTAAGCTCACACCAAGACACAAGAGCAACTTGTCCGTGAACTACTCTTTGCAGACGATGCCGCTTTAGTTGCCCATTCAGAGCCAGCTCTTCAGCGCTTGACGTCCTGTTTTGCGGAAACTGCCAAAATGTTTGGCCTGGAAGTCAGCCTGAAGAAAACTGAGGTCCTCCATCAGCCAGCTCCCCACCATGACTACCAGCCCCCCCACATCTCCATCGGGCACACAAAACTCAAAATGATCAAGCAGTTTACCTATCTCAGCTGCACCATTTCATCGGATGCAAGGATCGACAACGAGATAGACAACAGACTCGCCAAGGCAAATAGCGCCTTTGGAAGACTACACAAAAGAGTTTGGAAAATCAACGAACTGAAAAACCTCACAAAGATTAGCGTATACAGAGCCATTGTCATACCCACACTCCTGTTTGGCTCCGAATCATGGGTCCTCTACCGGCATCACGCTTCCACCAGCGTTGTCTCTGCTCCATCCTCAACATTCATTGGAGCGACTTCATCTCCAACATCGAAGTACTCGATATGGCAGAGGCCGACGCTGCTGAAGATCCAACTGTGCTGGGTAGGTCACGTCTCCAGAATGGAGGACCATCGCCTTCCCAAGATGGTGTTATATGGCGAGCTCTCCACTGGCCACCGAGACAGAGGTGCACCAAAGAAGAGATACAAGGACTGCCTAAAGAAATCTCTTGGTGCCTTCCACATTGACCACCGCCAGTGGGCCGATATCGCCTCAAACCGTGCATCTTGGCGCCTCTCAGTTTGGCCGGCAGCAACCTCCTTTGAAGAAGACCGCAGAGCCCACCTCACTGACAAAAGACAAAGGAGGAAAAACCCAACCCCAACCCACCAATTTTCCCTTGCGACCGCTACAACCGTGTCTGCCTGTCCTGCATCGGACTTGTCAGCCACA
The DNA here is from genome assembly GCF_036971445.1 of Narcine bancroftii. NCBI lineage: Eukaryota > Metazoa > Chordata > Chondrichthyes > Torpediniformes > Narcinidae > Narcine > Narcine bancroftii. The sequence goes on along the minus strand of NW_027211864.1, from coordinate 323,150 downwards.
AACGAGCCTGCAGCTGACGTGGACATTACCCCTCCATAAATCTTCGTCCGCGAAGCCAAGCCAAAGAAAGATTAAGGTTATGAGGCCAAAATTAAATTGAAATATTTATCACATTGAATTTGTGTCAATTGCTTCAGCAGTTGCTCGGAAATGTATAGCTGTAGCGGCACACATCGAGACGCAGTCGAATCGGCTCTGCACTGCTACGGCCGCAGCAGCAGTGTAGCCGTGTCAAGATGTTACTGCTGGGCGCATCTTCTCCCCAGCTCAAACGGGCCATGCAGATGCACTTGGCTGCGTCGTTACATCACCGCCCCTGTGTGGGCGGCACTTACGGGCCACCTGATAAGGTGCAGCATGGGAATTTTCCAATATAAACTGTTGGAAGTGCAAGCGACTAACAAAGTCATCTCCTTATTTCATTTCTCCTTGTAGCTACCGCTACAATTGGTGACCCCGACGAGTCCAGACGATTCTGGACTCCACACCATGGATGCTGCAGCAGTCAACGCAGTGGCTATGAAATTGCCAACCTCTGGACGCTTCGCCCACGCACTTGGTTCAGGCAAGCGGAAGCACGATTTCACCTCCGGCAGATCACGTCTGACTCGACAACGTTCTACCATGTCGTCAGTTCCCTGGACCAAGAGACCGCGGCCAGTGTGGACGACCTGATACACGATCCCCGGAGGAAGGAAATACCCAGCCCTCAACAAACTCCTCTTGAGGGCTTTCGGCCTATTCAGATGACAGTGCGCTGCCAGGCTGATGCACCTGCACAGCTAAGGAGACAGAACACCATGTGCCCTGATGGATGAGATGGTCGCACGAGCAGAGGGCCACAAGTCATGCCTCATGTCTGAGTAGGCTTTCTTGGAACAGATGCCAGATGACATACAACTGCCGTTGACGGACGAAGATTTCTCAGACCCACGTAAGGTCACGGCCAGAGCTGATGCGCTGTGCACATGAAACATGAAAATGAGTCCGCCATGAACCGATTGACTCATCCTCATGTGGGGCAGCAGAACTGATCCCACCTGAACCGAGCACAACCGCCCCCCACCAAATTAGCAGAGGCACTGAACGTTAGCTGGTGTCTTTATCAGCAACATCGATGGGCTCGAGCGTGAAGATGCAGCCAGCCCTGCTCATTTTCAGAAAATGCCCAGGCCAGCCGCCGCTCATGGACAAGGTGGCTGACCTCACCAATAGCCTCTTGAACATTACTGACAAGGCTAGTGGCCGGCACGGGTGCTGAACTCAGTGTCATCCCACCAATCGCCCTGAAGAGACGAATATACCCACAAGGTCCCACCCTCTGGGCGACAAAAAAGACTGCCATCAAGACCTTTGTCACGCACAATGTCCAAAAACAACTCGGCAGAGAAAATTTCTAGTGGAATTTCATTCGAGCCACTGTGGACACATCACTTCTCGGCGCAGACTTTCTACGAGCACACAGCCTGCCTTTGGACGTGAAGGCCAAACGCTTGGTCCATTCCCAGACATCCCAATAGATATTTCTCCAGGAATGCTTTATGTTCTTGGCATTCTCCAGTTTATTTCTTTTTTTAGGAGTGGGGGGGATGTTGGGAGGGTGGGTTGAGGGGGATGGGAGGATAATACCACATGTTTAATTTTAAAAAATAATTTACAGTTGAATGTAATACAATTATTATTTTGGTGAAAAATTGAGAAATAAAGTATTAAAAAAACCAAATTGCATTGTCTGCAAATCACCCAGAATGTGTGATGTGTGGCGGCTCACCACCAGGCAGGCGAACCAGCCCCGCTTGTAAGCCACGCGGTGGGACAGCCGGCCAAAATGGCGCCATTGGATGTGTTCCCTTCCTCCCAGCACGGGGCTCAGAAGCCCCGAGCTGGGGGACCACGTGATGCCCAGGTGACGTCAGCGCCCTCCAGCATGGTTTTCAGCCAGGTCCAGGATGGGAGTATAAGTACAGCTTAGCAGCCTGCAATAAACTAGTCTGCTCACTGAGCTCAAACTGTCTGGTTGTGTGTGTTCTTTCAGGAGCACTGTAGCTGATGCAACAATTGGTGACCCTGATTGGATCAAACGTCTTTGAACCCATCATGAGTGAGCCTGGGGTGATCAGCGCCTTAGCCGCGAAACTCCATGAATTCTGGGTTCAGGAGCTGGAGACCTGCGTCAGCCACGCGGAGGCTCAGTTTCACCTCTGCCAGACCTCGTCCGACACAACCAAATTCTATCATGTGGTCGCTGCCCTGGACCTGGCCATCGGCAGACACGTGCTGCACCTTGCTCAGCACCCACCCGCCGAAGACAAATACGAGACCGTAAAGCAAGTGCTTACTGGATCCCTCGGACTATACAGACACCAGCATGCCGCTCAGATGCTACACCTCGGCGCCCTGAGGGACAGGTCCCCAATGGAGCTGATGGACGAGATGCTCACGCTCATGGGTGAGCACACCAACTCCCCACTCTTCGAGTGCATTTTCCTCGACCATATGCCCGGAGACGTCCAGCTGCTGCTGGTCCAGGAGAGCTTCACTGACGTGAGGAAGGTCCCCAAGAAGGCCCTGGAGCTATGGCACGCACTATTCCCAGAGGGCTCAGTGGTCCAGTAGGTCTCGAGGCACAGACATGACCACGCCAAGCCTGCCCCGAGCGCTGCAGTAGAGCATTTGGCTCCTGCAGGGGTGCCCAAGAGCATAACCAAGGCCACAGCATCCGCTCCATGCCTCTGCTCCTACCACCAGCGCTGGGGAGCCAAGGCTCGGAAGTGTCATCAGTCTGGCTCATTCCAGGGAAATGACCAGGCCGGCCAGGGTTAATGGCTGCGGGGGCTGGCCAAGAACACAGCCTCCTCTATCTGCGGGACTCAGTCAGCAGCTGGCAGTTCCTCGTTGATCTGGAGCCCAGATCAATGTCATCCTGGCCACGACCGTCGAGTCCAGGAACTGACCTTGTGGTCCTCCCCTCCGTGCAGCCAATGCAACAGCAATCCAGATGTATGGAGACAAGACAGTCCACTTCCAGATCAGCCAATGAAATTTCACATGGAGGTTCACCGTCTTGTCCTTTCCAACTGCCATCCTGGGTGCAGACATCCTCCTCGCACATGGGCTTCTGGTAGATATTCGGGGTAGGCGCCTGGTGGACGCCGTACCTTCCAGGCCGTTCGCCTCGACGCCTCCTGCTCGGAGCAACCACAGATGGCCACGATTAGCACACCCAGAGACTCGTTCCAGTGAATCCCGGAAGAGTTCACGACACTCATCAAGCCATAGTTCTCCGCTGCCTCACCGCACCACGGGCTGTTCCACCACAACCCCACTCAGGGCCCACTGGTTCACGCCAAGGCTCGCCGGCTCCTGCCTGACAATCTCAAGGAGGCGAAGGAGGAGTTTTGGCACCTGTTGGACCTGGGGATCATTCGGCGGTCTGAAAACCCATGGGCCTCGCCGCTCCACCTGGTCCTGAAAGCCTCCGGTGGCTGGCGTCCCTGCGGAGACTATCGACGGCTCAATGAGGTAACAGTTCCTGACCGTTATCCCATCCCTCACATCCAAGACTTTGCGGCCAACCTGCATGGTGCGAGGGTTTTCTCCATGGTTGACCTGGTGCGTGGATATTACCAGATCCCGGTGAACCCTGAGGACATACCAAAGACAGCAATCATCTCCCCCTTTGGCTTGTTCGAATTCCTGCGCATGCCATTCAGGCTCAAGGGTCCCGCTCAGACCTTCAAGCGCCTCATGGACTCTGTGGGCAGGGACTTGGATTTTGGCTTTATTTATTAGGACGACATTCTCGTCGCCAGCAAGGGCCAGGCGCAACACAAGGCCCACCTTTGTGCCCTTTTCTCCCGGCTGGCCGATTTCAGCCTTGCCATCAACCTGGCCAAGTGCTAGTTTGGGAAAGAGTCCATGCAGTTCCTGGGCCATACCATCACGGCCGAAGGAGCCACGCCCACCGCTGCAAAGGTCTCCGCTCTCAGGGAGTTACCATGTCCGGACAGCCTCAAGGAGCTGCAGGAGTTTGCGGGTATGGACTACTTTTACAACCGCTTCATCCCGGGATTTGATGGATGCAGCCGGTGCTGTATTAAAAATAAATATGTCTGATGATGTTAAAAATCCACTGGCTTATGATTCTCAGACATTGAATAAACACTCAAAAGAATTATTCTGCTGCTGGAAAATAATTTTTGTCCCTTGTATTAGCTCTGCAACATGTAGAAGAATGTGTTTGTGCTGCTATGGGATGAAGTATTGATCATAATTTTTGAGTAAGATTAAAAATAAGAATAGATGATGATTCAACTGGAGTTTAATTTTGCAAGAATAGGACTGAAGTATAAGACACTATAATGATATTAAGGGCCAGTGTCATTGAGGATTGCTTATTTAGATGTTGGATTTAGAGGTTTCTGCTATATTTGTTTTTATTCTATTGATTATGGCTGTGAAATCTATTAAGAACAAATCAGAGATTGCAGTTTAAAATTTTAACCTTTCAGAAGTCTAAAAATTTCTCCATGGGAAGGAGGTGTAATGGAATTGTGTTAACCTTTCAAATAAATCCTCAAAGGCTTAACTTTATCACACCACCAGACAGACAAAAAAAGGTATTAATTTGAATCCCACAATGAAAACATAAATCTGAATGACTAAAGTTAAATACAAATGATGTAAAAAAAATTATAATTCACCCAATTATATCGCACATTCATCAATTTAATCCACCATCTTCACACATAGTAAGTAGTCCGTTCTTCTTGGGTTAATTCTAAAGAAGAATCTCCCATTTAATCTAAAGTTGGTTTAGCCATTTTCTGTTGTCACAAACATTTCTGAAATAGATCCCTTTTTTTGCCCCATTTACAATTTTCAATTTTAGTTAACTTGGGTATCTTCAATTCCCGCCCAAATCCACGTGTGACAGCACTTGCATGGAATGACACCCGTTTACCATGTCGCTCTGTTCAACCTCACTCCTCAGTGCCCGACCGTTCACCGTGTCTATCTTTTCGTGGTTTGCCCTTCAAAATGTGACACCTCACACTTGTCTGCATTAAATTCCATCTGCCCTTTCTCCAGCTGGTCCAGATCCTTCTGCAAGCTTTCCTGGCTGTCCACAACTCCACCGTTCTTGGTGTCACCTGCAAACTTGCTAATCCAATTCACCACATTATTGTTCCAGCACCTATCCCTGAGGCACAGCTCTCGTCACAGGCCTCCACAGAGGATATATGGATGGATGTTAAAATTCTCAAATGTACATTAGTTAAAATGGTGTCAAATTACAAGGAACAGAAGTTGGCCATTCAGCCCACTGTGTCTGCTATCCCCTGATCTAAACTGTTCTCGCCTCTCATTCCAAGTTCTGGCTTTTTCCACTGATCCCTTGATACCCTGACTCATTAAACATCTATTAATTCCGCCACCCCCCCCCACCCCCCCCCACTTAAACTCCCTCAACAGTCCAGCAACAAATTCCATGACCTTCTGGTGAAATAAATTTCTCATCTGCTTTAAATAGGTATCTTCTAATTCTAAGACAATGTCTTTTTATCCAAGGGAAACATTATTCACATCTACTGTCCAATCCTTTCAGCATTGGAAAGGTTTCTGAGATCTCCTCTCCTTCTATACTCCAATGAAGAGTGGAGATATATCATCCTGGTAAATCTCTGCTCTCTCTCCAACATCAGCACATCCTTTTTAAGATAAACTTCGCAGTTCTCCAAATGAGGTCTCTCCCATGCCCCATCAACACCTCACTACCCTTGAAACAAAGGCCAACATAGAATTTGCTTTCTTTTCCTGCCGATCCAACCTGGTGGTTACCCACTCACTATGTTTTCCTGAACGAGAACCCCCCCCCAAGTCCCTTGACACTTGAAATAATTACGTGTAATTTATGTAACAAATTTGAAATTTTTGGAAAGATTTGGGAATCCTATTTATAAACTGTAGGAATTAAGTTGTAATCGCCCAACCTGAACCTTCTGACTCCTAAAATCAAGAAAATTTGTTAGATTTTATTTGATAGCTTTTTAGTAATGTTTTTATAAATACTTTCCAGATGTTATCTTTCTTTTCTATTGGGTTGTTGGGCAGGGGGAATTTAAAAAAAAATACTATGTATTAATTTTTCATTATCTTTGAATGAGAAATTTATGTACGCATTTAATGCATGTGAAATTAAAATTTTCAAAGAGAAGCTTAACTTAACGTAATACATTTTGCTTATTTTCAAGAGTTGTGGAGAGTGAGGAGGCTTTTCATGGACTACAAAAGGATTTGGACTGTTTGGAAAGATGGCAGATGGAGTTTAATGTAGGTAAGTGTGAGGTGCTTTATTTTGGGAAGAATAACCAAGACGTATGCAGTGAAGGGGAAGGCATTGAGGAACAGAGGGACCTTGGAGGAATGGTTCAAAAGACAATAGGAGCAGGAGTAGGCCCTTCGGCCTGTCGAGCCAGCACCACCATTTTACAGATCATGGCTGATCACTACTATCAGTACCCCTTTCCAGCCTTATCCCCATAACCCTTAACTCCTTTGCCCACTAGAGTCTTATCTAATCTCTTTTGAACATAATCAGCGAATCTGCCTCGACCACCCTCAGTGGCAGAGCATTCCACAGATTCACACTTCTTTGGGTAAAAAAATGTTTTCTCATCTCCGTCCTAAAGGGCCTACCCTGTATTCTTAAACTATGCCCTCTAGTCCTCGTCTCCCCCATCACTGGGAACAAGTAATCCGACTTCACCCTGTCCATCCCCCTGATAATTTTGTATACCTCAATCATGTCCCCCCTCATCCTTCTAAACTCCATCGGATACAAGTCCAGTTTTTCTAGCCTTTCAGCATATGTCAACCCCGCCATCGCTGGAACTAACCTTGTAAATCTGTGCTGCACACCCACTATAGCTAGTATGTCCTTCCTCAAAATTGGAGACCAGTACTGGGTACAATACTCCAGGTGGGGTCTCACCAGGGCCCTGTACAACTGCAGAAGGGCGTCTCTGTTCCTATACTCCAATCCCCTCTTTATGAAAGCCAACATGCCATTTGCCTTCTTCACCACATTCTGAACCTGCATGTTAGCCTTCAGTGACCGGTGAACAAGTAAACCCAGATCCATTTTCTCCTCCCCACTCCCTAGCCTGTCTCCATTTAAATAATACTCACCTTTCCTATTATTGCCCCCAAAATGGATAACCTCACATTTGCTCACATTGAACGTCATCTTCCATTCAGCAGCCCAAACCCCCAACCTGTCCAAGTCCCTCTGCATTTTCCTGACATCCTCCTCACACCCCACACCGCCACCCCGTTTAGTGTCATCTGCAAATTTGCTCATGTTATTAATAATCCCCTCATCCAAATCATTTACATAAATTACAAACAACTGAGGACCCAATACCGATCCCTGCGGCACTCAACTCGTCACATCCTGCCATCCTGAAAAGGACCGGCTTACTCCAACCCTTTGTTTCCTATTTCTTAACCAATTTCCTATCCATGTCAGCACCTTACCTCCAATTCCATGCTCCCTGATCTTGCCCACTCGTCTCCCGTGCGGTACCTTATCAAAGGCCTTCTGGAAGTCCAAATACACCACATCCACTGGCTCTCCCAAGTCCACCCTCTTTGTCACATCCTCGAAAAATTCCAGAAGGTTAGTCAAGCATGACTTACCCTTAAGGAATCCATGCTGACTAGCCCTTATCCTATTTCTGCCTAAGTGTTCTGGTATTACTCCTTTTATGATAGATTCCAATATCTTCCCCACCACTGACGTCAGGCTGACCGGTCTATAATTTCCCGTTTTCTCCCTCCCTCCCTTCTTAAAAATCGGCACCACATCAGCCACTCTCCAATCCTCAGGGACCTCCCCCGAATCTATGGAACTTTGGAAAATGTCGACCAGTGCCTCCACAATTTCCATAGCAACTTCTTTAAGCACCCTGTGATGCAGCCCATCAGGCCCTGGGGTTTTATCAGCCCTCAGTCCCAACAATTTACTCACAACCTCCTGCTTCTATATCCGGATATCCATTGGATCCCCTACTTCCCCAGGAAAGTTTCCCAAGTCTCTTGATACCGCATGACCACTACCCCCTAACTGACCATAACCTATATCCTCCTTGGTGAAGACCGATGCAAAGTATTTGTTAAATTCCTCAGCCATCTCCTTGTTTCCGGTAATAATTCCAGCCTTTTCCATTCTTAATTGACCAATTTTAGACCGAACCAATTTCTTCCTCTTCACATATTTAAAAAATCTTTTGCTAACCTCCATGATATTATTTGCTAATTTCCTCTCATACTTCATTTTCCCCTCTCTTATGACTTTCTTAGTTACCCTCTGATGCTCTTTGAAGGTTTCCCAATCCTCTAGCTTCCCACTCGACTTTGCTATCTTATACTGACTCCTTTTGGATTTGATATTGGACTTGATTTCATTAGTTAGCCACGACTGCCATTTGCATCTCCTCGAGCCTTTCCTCCACTTTGGAATAAATTTGTCCTGAATCCTGTGGAAAATGTCCAAAAGCACCTGCCATTTTTCCCGAGTTGTCCTCCCAGCTAGTGTATCTTTCCATTTTATTTTGGCTAGCTCCTCCCTCATAGCTGCATAATCCCCTTTATTTAACTGCAGTACAGATGCTTCCGACTTCCTTTCTTTTTCCCTTTCTAATTGCAGCTCAAAAATAACCATACCATGGTCACTATTCCCTAATGGCTCCCCTACATCGAGGTCACTTATTAACTCTGCGTCGCTGCACAGCACCAAGTCCAGAATCGACTTCCCCCTGGTAGGTTCTTCCACTAGCTGCTCCAAGAAAGTATCTCGTATTGGGTAGGACATGTAACACCAGCATCGTATAATTCAAAAGCAAGAGGAGTAGCTATATTAATTAGTAAAAATGTGCCATTTAAAATAGAAGAGGAAATAATAGATCCAGCAGGGAGATATGTAATGATAAAATGTCAGATATATTCAGAGTTTTGGAATCTACTCAATGTATATTCACCTAACGAAGAAGATCAAAAGTTTATGGAAGATATCTTTTTGAAGGTAGCAGATACGCAAGGGAACATATAAATAGGAGGGGATTTCAACCTGAATTTGGATTCAAATATGGATAAAACTGGGGAAAAAAATTAACAGAAAGAACAAAGTAACCAAATTATAATTAAATCAATGGAAGAAAGTATTTCGTAGACATTCAATAAACTCACTCTCTTGTGTTCCTGCCCCCGTCTGATTATCCCAGTCCACTTTAATGTTGAAGTCCCCCATAACTACCGTATTGCTACCACTTTGACATGCCACTCTTAATTCCTGATTTATACCTCTATATCTGAGCTACTTTTCGGAGACCTGTAAATGACCCCCATTATGGTCCTCATGCCTTTACAATTTCTTAATTCTATCCAAACAGACTCTACCCACCTGTTTCAGTGTCTTTCCTTTCAAACGCCTGAATTTCATTTCTTACCAACAGAGCTAACCCACCCCCTCTTCCCAACTTTCTGTCTTTTCTATAGGACGTGTACCCAGGAACATTGATTTCCCAATCCTGCCCTTCCCGCAGCCATGCCTCCGTAACTCCGACATCTCCTGTCCAAGCTGCGGATTGCAAGGGCTGTAAAGTGCTGCCACTGCCTGTTCACACCGAGTACTTCATGCATGAAGCGAGGGAGAGAGAGAGAGATCTAGGTATAATACCACCACCTGGTGTCCGGACTCGCAAACTACAGGATACATGATTTTTATTTTTCATGGGAGTGTTGGAGTATGAGAGGAGACTTGATTAAGGTTAACAAAATAGAGCAAGATGGATAATATGGAGCTCCAATGAACAGGGAGGTCTCACCTGCGAAGGAGCAAGTGTGAGATCCCCCAGTTCATTCTTGCTTGGGCAGTGGTGGCCAATTGCAAGACAGCTCCAATTAGGGGAAGAGAATATGCTGTTTCAGGTCATGGGTTTGAAACGGTTTCCCCAGTTGTGCCATTCAGACTCAAGAGAGCAGATGCTTGCAGACAGGAAGGAAACCTAGTTTTATTGTGGAGAATTGCTTGTTTTTCGGGGTGAAGGTTGTTTGTGGTCTGAGATTCCTAAATACTTTACAATGGAAGCAGCACTTTTCCTTGTGCCTGATTGCTACATCGCGGGTAAAATGTCTCAAATCTATCACTCAGCCAGTACTTTTGGTCATTGATTTGGAGAGAGAGTGATGGCTTGGCAATATTTATAGCATGGTGAGTCCAAAGCTCTCAAAGTGACAGTGTGGAAGGAGTTTGTCTGTTCTTTGTGTTTTCTGCCACCCTTGAGAACTTAAAAAGTGTCCGTGAATTGTGGTATTGGTGAGACACAAGCTTGTTTTGCCCTCTTTTTGTTCTGTATGTCTATAAAGTTTCAGTTTAGGGATAAAATGTCCAGACACTGTTCTGTTCAAAAGTCTAGTAACCAAATCAGATTCTCCCGAGTTCTTGTCATGGATATGCATCAAGAAGCCTGTTTAGCAGCAGTCGTGTTGCATTAGAGGTGCACATACAATTTTCAAAAATAATGAGTTTGAAACCAGAAAAAGATCAGGTCGTGCCCAAAGGTTCATCCGTGCTGTTGAATTGAATTGATGCCCCCAGGTCCAGAATGTGCACTTCCACCCCATGGTCCTGAGCTTTCCAAATCGCCAATGAACTTACGGCCCCCTTGAGCTGTGGAGTGTGGGAGGAAATCCACACAGACACCAAGAGGATGTAGAAACTTCTTGCAGTCAGTGCTCACTTGATCCTGGGGTGACTCGTGCTGGAGAGGTGGGACTACTGTCCTGCCTTCACCTTGTGATGGCTGATTTTTGTCTGTTGGTGGATGGAGGTCTGACATGATATTCCCTTGGCCTTGAGGGAAAGAAGAGTAGAAATTGCAAGGGCTCTGACAGAAATATTTAAAACCTGTTTATCCACGGGTGAGGTGCCAGAGGAATGGATGTAATCTAATGTTCCCTTGTTTAAAAATGGCTTCAAAAGCAAACCAGGTGAGCCTGACAAAATAGGTAAATTATTGGAGGGTAATCAGAGAGTACCTCGAAAAGAATCTGTTCAAATAGCTGGCCTTGATCAACCATCGCATAGAATACAGGAGTCGGGCAGTGAGGTTGAGACTAGACAAGATATTGGTGAGGCTCTTTTGTGAGTACTGTGTGCAGTTCTGGTCACCAAATGAGAGGAAAGCTATCAATAAAGTAGAGAGGGTGCAGAGAAGATTTACGTCAATGTTACCTGGATATCAGCAACTAGATTACAAAGAAAGATTGAGCAAATGAAGTCTTTATTCTTTGGATTGTAGATGGTTGAGAGGGGATTTGATCGAAGTCTTTAAAATTACTAGGAGGATAGAACGAGTTGATGTGGAGAGACTTTTTTCATTGCGGGGAGCAGGGATTGAATCGGGAGGTAAAAGTTTGGAAGTAACATGAGGGGGAACTTCTTGACTCAGAGTGGTGGCTGAGTGGAGTGAGCTTCCGGGAAAAGTAGTGGCGGCAGGGTCCATTTTGTCATTTCAGGGAAAATTTGAGGGGAGGGGAATGCAGAGAGGTGGTACGAGAGGAGAATATTTCGTTCAGTGTAGACAAGAAGGGCCAAATGACCTGTTTCTGTGCTGTAATTGTTATAGGGTTAAAATGTGTGGCAGTAACTTGGAAGTCCGATGCGTATTTGGGAATGGGTCGATAGCCACACTGAAATAGGCCGTTGTATCCCACTTGAAATAATTACATTGAATTCACGGAACAAATTTGAATTTCTCTTTTGAAGATTTGGGATGTGTATTTTCCAATTGTAGGAATTAAGTTGTAATCACCCAACACGAACTTTCTGACTCCTAAAACCAAGAAAAGCAAGATTTTATTTGAGAGTTTTGCTCAATTTTTATGAATACTATCTAGATGTTTCCTCTCTTTATTGTTTTCTATTGGGCAGCTGTGGGAGGGGTTACTTTTTAAATCACTATGCATTAATTTTATCTTATATTCAAATAAGAAATTTAGGTTTTTTCATGCATATGTTAAATTAAATGTAAAAATGTTACAAATAAGAAAAATGAAGAATTGTTTCAGGAACTGGTGATCTTCCATGAGTGCCATTAACCCCAGGCAGCAGGAATGTGTGAACGAAACACAAAACTGGCCAGAACAACTGAGGGAATACGGCTAAAAGTGCCCAAAAAGGTGCTGATGCCACCTTGATTTTAATGCAGGTGACACCGAGGAATGCGTTGGGGCAGAGATGGTACATGGACAGCCAATACGGACGTCTTGGGGAACAAAGCCCGCACCACCAGTCGGGATGGATAATGGTGGGTAATGAATTAGCAAATATTAGAGACACCGATAGAGAGCGACACACATACCCAGACAGACAGACAGACAGACACACACACACACACACACACACACACACACACACACACACACACACACACACACACACACACACACACACACACACAGGCAGAGACAGAGAGAGACTCTGACAGCGAGAGAGAGACAGAGATACACACAGACGGAGACAGACACAGACAGACAGATAGAGAGACACACACAGACGGAGAGAGAGATACACACAGACAGAGACAGGGAGACACACATAGAGACAGAGAGACACACACACGACACAGAGACAGACATACACACAGACAGACACAGAGAGACACACATAGAGACAGAGAGAGACACACACACGACACAGAGAGACAGATACACACACACACACAGAGACACACACACACAGACACAGAGAGAGTCACACATTGAGACACAGAGGGAGAGACAGAGAGAGAGACACACACACAGACAGCGACACACACAGAGACACAGAGAGGGAAACACACACAAACAGACAGAGAGAGAGACACAGAGAGAGAGAGAGACACACACACACACAGACCCACACAGAGAGAGACACAGACAGAGAGAGAGACATGGACAGAGAGACATGGACAGAGAGACATGGACAGAGAGACACGGACACACGGACACAGACACAGACACAGAGAGATACACACACAGAGAGAGAGACACACACACAGAGACAGACACAGAGACAGACACAGATACAGAGACACAGACAGAGAGAGACACACACACACATACCCAGACAGACAGACACACTCACACACAGACACAGAGAGACAGATATACAGACACAGACACACAGAGAGACTCATACAGACAGAGAGAGAGACACTGACAGCGAGAGAGAGACAGAGAGAGAGACACAGACAGAAAGAGACACAGCGAGAGAGTCACAGACATACACACAAAGAGACACACACAGACAGAGACAGACACAGAGACAAACACAGAGTGACAGAAAGAGAGACACAGATAGAGAGACATAGACACAGACTGAGAGAGAGACACAGACAGAGAGAGAGAGAGACACAGACAGACAGACACAGACAGAGAGAGAGAGAGACACAGAGAGATAGAGACACACACAGACTGACAGAGAGAGACCCCTTGGTTGTGCACTTAACTCCCTCATCTCTCCTGGCAGGATCTCATCACCTTTCCTACCCGTGGACCATGACATCTGTCTGCTCATCCTCCTTCCTGAGAATGGTGTGAACTCTACCCTAGAAACCCCACAGCAAAGAAAAGAGACCTTTCTGCCCTTCTCGTCCATGGTGAAATATCATTCTGCCAGTCTCATCGACCTGCACCCAGTCCTTAACCCTCCTGACTTCTCACATCCATGGATCTCTGCAATTGATTCTTAAAACGTAAGAGTTTGAATGTTAAATGGCAGACCATTGAGGAGTGTTGTCAAACAAAGGGATTGAGGAACTGTGGTACAGAACTGCCCGAAAGTGGAGTCCCTTGTAGAGATGGGGGGGTGGGGGGGAGTGAAGAAAGCTTCTGGTATTTTGGCCTTCAGAAATGAGAGGATTGAGTGCAGGAGGTGGGAGGCCACGAGGAAGTTGGACGAGGCATGGGTGAGGCCAACTTGGGAACGTTGTGTGCCGTTTGGGTGGCCGGAGGAGAGGAAGGATAGGAATGAGACAGCGCGTCGAGGAGAGGGACAAGAAGGTGGTCTGGCTTTCGGGGTTTGAGTTCCAGGGGAAGGTTGGACAGGCTGGGACTTTATTCCCTGGAGCGTAGAAGATTGAGGAAGATTTGAAAATTGTGAGGGGGGACGGATCGTGTCCATGGGGACAGGCTGTTTCCAAGGAGAGTGGGAGAGATTCAAAGAGGAGGACATGGATTGAGATTGAAGGGGGATTTTTTTCCCTCAGAGGAGGGTGGGAGCGTGGAATGAGCTTTGGGCCAAGGTGGTGGAGGTGGGATGGACTGGACTCTTGGGGGGGAGGGGGGGAATGTGGGGCAGGTTCTGGTGTGGAAATGTGCAGCCTGAAGGGGAGATGGACTGGAGGTCCGAGGCAGCTCTCGGACCCTTCCCCAGTTGGACGAGGTTCTCAGGAGAGAGGGGGCTCCAAAGGGCTGGACCTCGAGCCCTGGGGCTCCATCCAGGGGCTCGGGGTGGTGGAGAGGAGATCCCGTGGAGGGGTGGCCCAAGCTCTCGCGAGAGCGACCCCTGGTGGCTGCCATGTTGTTGATCTTTGCCGCCTTTGGAGGAGTTGGTGGCGAGCGGGAGGGGGAGAGAGGTTCATGTCGGTTCCTCACGGGCGGGAATCGGGGCATTTTGGGAGCGAGACCAGGGAGGACAGAGATTCCACGGGTCGCCCTTTGGGTCGGGGGCGGCCGGAGCTCGGAGGGGAACGGGCAGGGGGATGGTTGTGAGGTGGGCCGGGGAACCGTGAGGGAGTTTGGGTCGGGGTGGCGTTAGGGTTCGTGGTAGTCGGGGACCCGCGAGGCTGAAGGGGGCGGTCGGGGTCTGTGAGGCTGTGGGGGGGGAGGGGGATCCGCGAGGCTGAGTGGGATCGGGGACCCGCGAGGCTGAGGAGGGTTGCGGCCCGCGAGGTTGAGGTGGGTCGTAGCCCGCTAGGCTGAGGGGCGTCGCGGCCCGCGAGTCTGAGGGGAGTCGGGGCCCACGAGGCTGAGGGGGGAACGCTCCAACGAGGCTGAGCGGTGTCGGGGCAAGCGAGGCAGACGGGTGTCGGGGCCCGCGAGGCAGAGGGGGGGGTTGGGGCCTGCGAGGCAGAGGGGGGAGAGGGACGGGGACCCAGAAGGGTGAGGGGGTCGGGGACCCAGAAGGGTGAGGGGGTCGGGGACCCAGGAGGGTGAGGGGGTCGGGGACCCAGAAGGGTGAGGGGGGTCGAGGACCCAGAAGGATGAGGGGGACCCGCCAGAGGGGTGTGGGAGATCTGCCAGAGGAGTGAGGGACACGCAAGGCTGTGGGGGGCGGGAATCCTGCGAGACTGAGGGGGACGGGTATCCAGAAGTTTGAGGGACACGCAAGGCTGAGGTACTCGTGGAACCAGAAGGGTGAGGGGAATGAGGACCCAGAAGGGTAATGGTGATCAGGACACAGAAGGGTGAGGGTGATCAGGTCTCAGAAGGGTGAGGGTGATCAGGACCCAGAAGGGTGAGGGTGATCAGGACCCAGAAGGGTGAGGGTGATCAGGACCCAGAAGCGTGAGGGTGATCAGGACCCAGAAAGGTGAGGGGGGACGGGGACCCAAAAAGCTGAGGGGGGACGGGGACCCAGAAGGCTGAGGGGGGACGGGGACCCAGAAGGCTGAGGGGGGACGGGGACCCAGAAGGCAGAGGGGGGACGGGGACCCAGAAGGCAGGGGGGGACGGGGACCCAGAAGGCTGAGGGGGGACGGGGACCCAGAAGGCTGAGGGGGGACGGGGACCCAGAAGGCTGAGGGGGGACGGGGACCCAGAAGGCTGAGGGGGGAAGGGGACCCAGAAGGCAGAGGGGGGACGGGGACCCAGAAGGCTGCTGGGGGACGGGGACCCAGAAGGCTGCTGGGGGACCGGGACCCAGAAGGCTGAGGGGGGACCGGGACCCAGAAGGCTGAGGGGGGACGGGGACGGGGACCCAGAAGGCTGAGGGGGGACGGGGACAGGAACCCAGAAGGCTGAGGGGGGAAGGGGACGGGGACCCAGAAGGTTGAGGAGGTACGGTGACCCAGAAGGCTGAGGGGGGACGGGGACGGGGACCCAGAAGGCTGAGGGGGGAAGGGGACGGGGACCCAGAAGGCTGAGGGGGGAAGGGGACGGGGACCCAGAAGGTTGAGGAGGTACGGTGACCCAGAGGGCGGAGGGGGGACCGGGACGTGGACCCAGAAGGCTGAGGGCACCTGCGAGGCTGAAGGTGGGGGTGGGAACCCGCGTGGTTTGGTGGATCCGTATGGTTGAGGGGATCGGAGAACTGCGAGTGTGAGGGGGACCCGTGAGGTTGAGGGAATCCCGGCCCCATGGATGGGAATGAGCAGGAAGGTGTGCTGGTCAGTGGGACAAGAATATCAGTTCACCACAGACTGTAAGCTTTCAGCTCTGTAATGAGACGTCATTAACTATGACACCGACAGCCCAACCCTCTTTCTCCCAGTTTCACTGCAGACATTGGAAGACGGTCCTCTTTAAATTCTACAAATATGTTAATGGTAAGAGGAAAGCTAGAGACAAAATTGGTCCCTTAGAAAATCAGAGTGGAAAACTGTGTTTGGAACCTTGAGAAATGGGGGAGATATTGAACAGTTTCTTTTCTTCGGTATTCACTAAGGAGAAGGATATTGGGAGATGTGGGATAAAAAAAGCAAATTGGGTAAATATGGGGAATATAGAGATTACAAAAGGTGTAGTTTTAAGGCTTTTGAAGAATATAAAGGTGGATAAGTCTCCGGGACCAGACGGGATCTTCCCCAGGACATTGAGAGAAGTGAAGGAGGAAATAGCAGAGGCTCTGGCGGTAATTTTTCAAATGTCATTAGATATGGGGATAGTGCCGGAGGATTGGCGCATTGCGCATGTGGTTCCGTTATTTAAAAAGGGTTCAAGGAGGAAGCCTGGCAACTATCGGCCTGTAAGTTTGACGTATGTGGTAGGTAAATTAATGGAGAAAATTCTTAGAGATAGTACTTATAAACATCTGGATAGACAGGGTCTGATCAGGAGCACTCAACATGGATTTGTGGGAGGAAGGTCATGTTTGACCAATCTGATTGAATTTTTTGAAGAGGTGACTAGGAATGTGGATGAGGGTAGCGCAGTGGATGTTGTCTATATGGACTTCAGTAAGGCCTTCGATAAGGTACCACATGGAAGGTTAGTTAGGAAGGTGCAGTCTTTAGGTATAAACTTTGAGATAGTCAAATGGATTGAACATTGGCTGAAAGGGAGAGGCCAGAGAGTGGTAGTGGATAATTGTCTGTCAGGTTGGAGGCCAGTGACCAGTGGTGTGCCTCAAGGATCTGTATTGGGCCCATTGTTGTTCGTTATATACATTAATGATCTAGATGATGGGGTGGTGAATTGGATTAGTAAATATGCAGACGATACTAAGATAGGTGGAATAGTGGATAATGAAGAAGGTTTTCAAGGATTGCAGAGGGATTTGGGCTGCTTAGAAAAGTGGGCTGAAAAATGGCAGATGCAATTTAATGCTGATAAGTGTGAGGTGCTTCATTTTGGTAAGAAGAATCAGAATAGGACATATGTGGTAAATGGGAGAGCATTGAGGAATACAGAAGAGCAGAAAGATTTAGGAGTGACGGTACATCGTTCCCTGAAGGTAGAAACTCACGTGAATAGGGTGGTGAAGAAGGCTTTTAGTATGCTGGCCTTTATCAATCATTGCATGGAATATAGGAGTTGGGAGGTGATGTTGAGATTGTATAAGACGTTGGTGCGGCCTAATTTGGAGTTCTGTGTGCAGTTCTGGTCGCCTAATTATAGGAAGGATATAAACAGAGTGGAGAGAGTGCAGAGAAGGTTGACCAGAATGTTGCCTGGGTTTAAGCATCTGGACTATGGGGAGAGATTGGACAGATTGGGTCTTTATTCTTTGGAGCGTAGAAGGTTGAGAGGGGATTTGATAGAAGTATTTAAGATTATGAAAGGGATAGACAGAATGGATGTGGATAGACTATTTCCGTTAAGAGGAGGAAAGTTTAAAACAAGAGGACATGAGTTAAGAATTAAGGGGCAGAGGTTTAGAGGTAACATGAGGGGGAACTTCTTTACTCAGAGAGTGGTAGCTGTGTGGAATGATCTTCCGGGAGAAATAGTGGCGGCGGAGTCAATTGTATTATTTAAGAAAAGGTTGGACAGGTATATGGATGAGAGGAAGATGGAGGGTTATGGGCATTGTGCAGGGAGGTGGGATTAGAAAGGGGTGTTTGGTTCGGTGCGGACTAGAAGGGCCTAATGGCCTGTTTCCGTACTGTAATTGTTATGTTATGTTAAAATAATTCAAATACCCCTGGGAGCGGACCCGCCGAAGCCACAGATTAGAATCTGCATCTCAGATGGTGAAGTCTTCAGATTTTTCTTTAAAATATTGTTTACATTGTAAAACCATTTGGAAAGTGCATTAACATATATTGCAATGTTCAATTCAAAAGGAAAAACTAGCACTAAGCAAGGTTCAAAAAAAAACACACAGGAATAAAGTGCCATCATCTTGGAGATGGATTTCACAGTGACTAAGGACAAGATTTGTTCTTGTCTCTACCTGTGCACACACGAGGATGAGAGCAGTGTTTGAGATGCTCTAGCCAGAAAGAATTCCGATCCATATCCCCACAGTTTTATTCCTCGTATTTCAGATTGAAATAGCAGAGAATGAGAATCCAGGCAAAAGGACAGAAGCCCAGACCAAGCAACAATTTGAGCAGAAGGATTTAGGTCCACCGGTAGAGAGAGAGAGAGAGAGAGAGTGGAAGGACACTGTCAGAATGCCCATAGGATTTAACCTGTTTAAAAGCAGGTGGCACAAATCTGTGCAGAGGGGCACAATTTAAAGGCGATTGCAGATGTTTGATTGGGAAGCTGCAGGAATTCAGCCCATCAGAATGAAGTAAATGCAATATCCAGAGAGAGAAACCTTGGGCTTTTCTCTGGAGTGATGCAGGAAGCTCATAGAGTGAATGGATTTGAGGCAGAGCTTGGTGGAGGAGCAGGCAGTGCTGAGGAAACACAAGGCTGCTGAAGGACTTGTAGAAAGAGAACGTGCAGAAGGCTGCGGGTGCCTGGAGTGCATGGCCGGGCAGGATGGTGTGGTCTGGAATAATAGGGACCTTTAACATTTAGACAGGCACATTGATGCAAGAAAAATAGTGGGTTTACGGGTGTGAGGGGTGAAAGGTTCAGTTTGTAGTAGGTTTGATCAGTTGTCTTGTGACACCAATACCCCTGAGCAAAAATCTCTACAAAAGTATGGACACCGCCCAGGACATCTCATGTAAAAACCCGCCACATTTGGGAACATTTGCAGGGAACGCTGCTGTCAGAGAGCAGCAGCAATCAAGGATCCACAACACCCGCTCTGTTCTCACTGCTCCCATCAGGAAAGAGGTATAGCCAGGTTCAGGAACAGCTGCTACCCCTTCACCACCAGACTCAACACACATTCAGGGACTCATTTAAAGACTCTCCCTTTTGCACTTTGAATTTTTTCTCTCTCTATTGCAGTTTGTTTTCATATCCACATTTTCAGAGATTACAAGTAGATGAGTCCAGTTGGGGAAACTTGGTTTTGGTCTATATAATGGTTACATTCATCCCCTTTTATTGTTCATTTATATTAGTGTCTGGGCCCCTATGTGGTCCAGGTACAGCTGACAGACCTTTACCAAAGGGTCACGTTTATGTGATTTTTTTTTCCCGTAGGTAACAGCAGTTCATTTCCACAGCCCAGCGTGCTATCGGACATCCAGTTGATCGTGATACATCTTTTCGCGAAGGCCAGTGCTATTTTTATAAATGAGATTAGATATTTGGTCAAGTTGTCGCTTGTTTCCATGAAGATATTGCTCCAGGTCTCACGTGGAGGCCACTCCTGTGATCGTGGTTAATTTTTCTGCGCTTTCTTGCCAAAATGGCCTCACTTTCACGCACGACCACGTAGAAAAGTTTAATGAAGCTCATCATCCCATTGGCCTTCATTTCGGTTGAAGCACTGCATGCAGATTTTACAAAGCAGTCTGAAACCCTTTTTCCACGGGAATCCCAGTTCATTGGCCATGCAGTGTCTCAGGTTAGGAAGCCCTTGGTCCCATTTCCACTGGGACACAAGATTGCTTTTCCACTGAACACAGCTCATCCCCGGGGAGCGGAGTGTTCTGCCTTCGACTGGAAACAGGTGATTTTCTGCTGTCTCTCTTCCACTGGTTTTACCATCAGGCCGACGTCGGCAAACGCCGAGGATATGAGTAGGGTTAGAGGTGGCGTGAAATGACATCGTTTGACACTGGCATTTGGACAGTGTCCCTTTTCCACTGGACCCTGTCCCAGTAAATTCCCGGGATTGGCCATGAGGGGCTGTACTTTTGAAGTTGAAACACTTTGCAGAGCAAAGTCTTGGAATTTAATTTCTTCAACTATGTACGCTATTCCGGCGCTCCATCCTGTAGGATGTAGATGGTTCCTTTCATAGCACCTGAATCAATGCCTGACTAATCACAGAGCACTTCTGGTGTAGGGATTGCTTCAAGTGGAATTTGAGTTTGAGAGCATTTTGAAAACCACAGGTCTAAGTTATAGGGAAAGGTTAAGCAAAATTTTTATTCTGCGGAGCATAAAAAGTTGAGGTTGGATTGGGTTGAGGTATTTAAAATTATTGGGGTATAGATTTGACGTGGGTTGAGAGAAAGGGGCAGAAGTTTCGAGGAAATGTGAGGGGGGGACTTTCACTCAGAGTGGTGGGTGTGTGGAATGGACTTGCAGATGAAGTGGAGGAGGCAGGCTCAATATTAGCTCTTAAGGAGAAGTTGGATATGTATTTGGACAGGAAAGGAATGGAGGGTCAAGGGGCGAGTGTAGGTCAATGGGATTAGGTAGGACAAAGTGTTCGGCGTGGACTCGAAGGGCAAAGTTGGCCTATTTCGATGCTGTAATAGTTGGAGAGGTAAAACGTGTATGTGAACATTTTGGGTCCAGTGACCATAGATTAGTTTCCAATCAATTATGGATAAGAGTGGGGTCTGCTGCAACAGCACCACTCAATCAATGCACCGGACACAGTTAATCAGGAAAGATGTTTATTCAGACTTGTTCCTCTCTTAGGTCTCTTGCCCACGACCTTACCAGAGAAAGGGGGATCTTTTTCTCTTCTATCCATCAGTGACTGGTGTCATCCTCTGTTCTGCTAATATTTCAAAACAGCACTGAGCCCACGTTAAATGTTCCACTTGAAACTCAAACATGTTACAGACTAAACCAAGCCAGTCATCTTTGCTAAAATTAATGATGAGGGAGAAAATGAAGGGAATAGAAAGCAAGGGAGTAACAGGGAGAGGATGCAGAAAATAATGCAGGCTGAATGAGAGGGGAAAGAAATCAGGCTTCAGATGATTAAGGAAGACGAGGCGAAAGAAGGAGACCCTAGGACACTGCCACCCTATGTTGAGAATGAGGACTCAAAAGATTCCTTGTGGGCAAGGCTATCTGCATGTGCTTCCCAGCAGCCACCGTGACCAGTCCTGCATCTCACTTGATTCAATAAAAGGTGGTTTCAGACTTGGCTCTGACGTAAACAATTTGCTCATTTTCAAACCAACTTTCCTCCCTCCGTCATTGACGGCCGTGACACTGTGCACGAGTGAGGAAGATGGGGTGAAAGATCTTGAACTGAAAGTTACCTGCAGTAATTGGAAAGCTGCCTTCAAGAGAGCTTCAATCATGTCAATGTTTCACCAGTTGTTGGACTTTACCAGCGATGAAACAGCGTCCCACTCCCACAGTGTTTCCTGTTACTAACTTGGACAGGAGTAAAAAAATGATTCACACAAAGAATTATAAACCAGGGGAAAGATATACTCTGAAAACAACAAGAAATGTTGTTCATATCCCACTGTGCTCCCGATAGAAGTCAAAATCCAATGGGCTTTATGAACTAAAACACAAATGGAACTTAACCCAAGATTATTCCCCCACCCCCCGTCCTATTAAATGTTGAATCCTGTTGTGTGAAGAAGGAGTTGCCTGGAACGTTAGCCCATCCCAGAAAGCTCACCAGACTTGGACTGCAGATCAACGCTTAAGGATGACCAGCCGCAGCTTAATTTAATGCAATGCTTATTCCCACCCCCCCAGCAAAAATCTTCAGCATTGCTTCATTGAAACTGGTCTAATTCCAAATAAGATCAGCAATGTCTTTTGGACCGAGTAGAAAAGAGAGAGAGCTGAGGTACCTTCGAAACCCAGAACCAAATACATGCAACATTCAGTGGCAGCTCTCCTTGCATCTAATCAAGCACTTTTGAGCCACTATGAACTGTTCCCCAAGAGAATTCATCCAACCATCCATGAGTGCATTCCTGTCAACTCGAAAGCCGAGAGGGGATTTGGTAGAGTATTTAAAATTACAAGAAGGATGGATAGAGTTGATGTGGATAGGCAATTCCATTGCAAGTGGGAGAGATTGAAACAAGAGGTCTTGAGTTAAGAGGCAAAAGTTTTGAAGTAACGTGAGGGGGAACTTCTTGACTCAATGGTGGCTGAGTGGAGTGAGCTTCCGGGAGAAATAGTGAAAGCAGCGTCCATTTTGTCATTTAAGAGAAAATTGGAGGGGTGGGGAATGCAGAGAGGTGGTACTGGAGGAGAGTATTTAGTTCAGAGCAGACGAGAAGGGCCAAATGACCTGTTTCTGTGCTGTAATTGTTCTAGGGGTAAAATGTGTGGCAGTAACTTGGAAGCTCAACATGAACCTTCCGACTCCTAAAATCAAGAAATTTAAGATGTTAGATTTTATTTGAAAGGTTTGGTAAATTTTTATAAATACTATCCAGATGTTTTTTTCTTTTTTCTTTACATCAGGAAAAATTAAATGAAATGGTTCTTGCAGTCAAGAGCAAGAGAATTCCTCCAATCCACCCCTTGCCCACAAACACCCCCCCCCCCCCCCCCCCCCCCATTCTGGGATCAACCCATCAGCAGCGTCCACTTCAGAGACAAACCTCAGGCACAAACATCCCAAAACCATCATCCCAAGACAAGGGGTT